>NC_133657.1:17595477-17895477 GCF_009905375.1 Apium graveolens | reverse complement strand
GATTCTAAAAATTATTTTAACTATAAAAATGATTATGTGGCTTATGTGCTTATGTGTATTATGTGGTTAATCGAGTCTTACTTGCTAATATATAATATACAAGTCACTCATAAGCGCATGGGTAGACAATAGGAACGATGTGAAGTCGGTTCGAGACGCAATTGAATTACGAAATGACTAAACCAGTCTATTTCTCTAGCATAAGCTAAGACAGCAAGGCAGGTTGAGCCGGTGATAGACGAAAGTGACATAATTGAAGTGAGTCACGCAGAAGGCAAGTTTTCCCTATTCTAATTTCAGAATAGTGATATTTCTTTAGATTCTTATCACGCTTGCATTCTTTTGATTCTTGTTCATAAACATTGATACACACTTGTTATTCTCTTATTCATATTTTATTTCGATTCTTGATTTCTCCATTTATTTAAATTCCTTATTCATATTACAATTGATACTCACATATATTGATATATTCTGGTGATTAGAATATATCAAAGCATACCGATTATTCCGGTTGCTACGTTATGGACTGGATAGTGATATTTTGGGGATTAAGTTTTACTTAATCTTAAGGACCGGGATATGACCAGATCCTTGAGATGGGCCGTAGATCCTGGGTACTCGACTGGATCTATATAGGGAGATATAGATCTACGTTGTATCCTGGCTGATCAGCAGGATATAGATGCGAACTTGTGTCCAGTTTAGTTCATTTTTACACTCCAGCAGTGGCCTTCTTTTTATTCTCACGAGGTTATATCTTTGTAGATATACCCAGATTATCGATTCATTTAAACTGCTTTAACACTGTTTATATTTTTCGGACTTGTTGAGCAATTTTGGCTCACCCCTTTTTATTATTATTCACCTTATTATTTTCAGTTAAGAAGGAATATGAAACTCATCAGGACTCGAGTGGTAAAGAAGCGGGTCAAGCCTCGGGATACTCTCATACCCAAGGTGTTGATCCCAATCCAGGAAGAAAGTTTTGAGTTACCCGAACAGGTGGAGTGTAGATAGTTAGTGTGTGTGTTTGAATAAAAGATAAAATTAGTTTAAAACTGGTTAGACAATGGTTTGTAATAAAGAGAGTTTGTAAGATTTCAAATTTGGTTTGTAATAAAGTAGTTAGTGGTTCTTGTTTTCATACTTCAACCTAAAAAGATCTTGGTTAGTGTTAAAGGGGTGTAGATACATTTCTTTATTAATTGTTATTCAGGTTGTACAGGTGTAGTGATTAGCTAGTAACCCCCAGTGTAAGTCATATGTCATAGGCCTATTTGTATATTTGAGGATTCAACTCAACTCAAATAAGAATATAATAAGTAAATAGTGGATCTACCGTCACAGAGATCTCACAAAGTAATATCTGTCAAAGGATTCAGAAACAAGGTTCATCTACAGACTTGAGGAGTTAATTCACTGGAAGAAGTTCAAGAAGTTGATCATGCCTCAGTGATATAAATCAAGATCGTAGATTTAATCAAGTGATAGAGATCTCGTCAGAGTATCATTAATTACAAGGATTTAATCTGAAGAAAATCAAAGTGTCAAAGTCAAGACATGAAGAAACATCACGGAAGTTAGTCACTCATGAACCAGACAGTACATCGAGTGTCAACATTGAAGTGGTGGAATTGATTCATAACTTCAGTGATTTTAAGAAGATATTCAGAAGATTGGTTGCTGCTCAAGGTTAGTATTAATTCTCTATTAATTAATTAAGTCATATAATTTAATTAAGAAAATAAATTATATCTGTAAAGATTAATTTATTTGATTAATTGATTAATTAATTCTGAATTAATATTAAGAATTTTCAGAATTTAAATTGGTTTTAAAATCTGTTTAATTCAACAAGACAACTGATTGTATTAGTATGACAATCGGTATGACAATCAATAGTCATACCGAAAGTCATGCTAATTCAAAAGGATTGTCTTATCAGAATTATTATTAGGATTTAAATCTATTTAATTTCAGCAAGACAAACTGTTTGAACTACTATGACAATCGGTATGACAATTGATTGTCATACCGAAAGTCTTGCTAGTTCATTCTGATTGTCTTGCTAGTTCAATCCATTGTCCTACCGAAAGTCTTGTCAGCTATAGGATTGTCTTTCCAGTTCAATTCAATTCTGGTGAATGATTTAAAAAGACAAAGAAGCAGCAGAAAGAAATCTCAATCATCCAACAAACAAAAAAAAACAAGAACACAGCAGCCGCATCAAATATTTCATTTTTCATCTGCTTATTTCAAAGATCAATTTCTAGATTGCAAAGTTAAATCCAATCAACTAAAAATCTTTATCTTGTTCTTGTGTAACAATCTAGCGGATCAAAATCCCTAGAACTTAAACTCAAATCGCGTTTATCATTTGATTCTAATTATTGCAAAAATAGAAAAAGTTCATGTCGAATTTATTCTAGATTTGTGATAATTGATTTGAGATTAATTCCTTGTAATCGATACAGTTGTTGTAACACCCTTCAAGTTTAATAATATTCTTATTTAACTTGAATTTTGTTTCACATTTTTTATTCCGCATTTATTCGATTATTTGGTACTGTTTGTATTCAACCCCCCCTTCTACAAACACATTGGGACCTAACAATTGGTATCAGAGCCTTCTGATTAAAGAACAAATCAAGATCCTAGACTTTTGTGATTTTTCAACTCTTTGAATTTTTATTCATTCAAAAATTCATAATGACTTCACATAAAGTTGGAACCGTTAAAATTCCACAATTTGATAAAGAGAATTATATTATATGGAAGAAGAAGATGCTCTTGTTTTTACAAGTTGCAAATCCCAAATATTCAAGCTTGTTAAAGAAGGGTATAAAAACTCCGATGGTTATTGAACCGGAGGTAATAATAGATGGTGTGGTGACTACTAAAGCTAGAACCTATCCAAAAGAGCCCAAAGATTTTACTCCTGCTGAGAAGGAAGAAGCCTCCTTGGATGCCAGCCTTCAATTAATATTAATTGATTCCCTTGATCCTTTGATGAACAGACATGTGATGAACTGTAAAAATTCTAAACACATGTGGGAAACTATTGAGGTAATTAATGAAGGCACAGAGGAAGTTAGGGAGAACAAGTTGGAAATCCTAACCTCTGAATATGAACATTTCAAATCAAATCCAGGAGAAGGAATTACTGAAGTGTTTGAGAGGTACAATGCGTTGATCAACAACCTGAACATCAATGGAAAGTATTATTCAATCAGGGAGGTCAACAAAAAGTTCCTTTTAACACTGCCAGCTCATCTTGAACATAGAATCACTGCCATTAGAGAAGCTAGAGATCTGAGTGAGATTTCTTTGGACAGGCTCTATGGAGTGTTAAAAACCTATGAGTTGGAGCAGATTCAACAGAAGGAAGTCTACGGGAAGGATAGAATGGTCAGCACATCTACTGCACTTGTAGCTGAAGGTCAACAACAACAACAATCTCAACAGTTAGAAAGAATGGTACAGTTTTCCAAGGGTGAGGAAAATGAGTTAGTAGCAGAATATGATCCTCCTACTACAAATCAATCAAGTGATGATTTTTATTCCTTGGAAGAGCTGGAGCAATTGGAAGATGAATCAATGGCCCAAATTGTCAAGAGATTCTCTAATGTCAGATTCAGGAGGAATCCCAAGCTTAAGTATAAGTCCAACTACAACAAATTCCAGAAAGGTGGATCTTCATCCTCTAACACCAGCAGTGGTGGGTACAAAACAAGGATGGTTGATCGAAGCACCATTAGATGCTATAACTGCAATGAGTTGGGACACTTTGCCACAGAATGTAGGAAGCCAAAGCAAGTAAGAAAGAACTCTAAAAGGGCTTATCTGGCAAAGGGAAGAAGCTGGGATGATACTGACAGTGAAGATGAAGAAGAAGGAAATCTTGCTCTTATGGCTATTGATGGAAAAGCTTCATCATCAAGAATAGAGGTAAAACTTTCTGATGCTGAAATGATTTATCATCTAAGAGGTAACTTAGATTGTGCACATCGTGATAATGAACTGTTAAGTTTACAGATCACAGACCTTGAGAAAGAGGTCAATGAATTAAGACTTGTGCACATTAATCAAGACAAATTAAAAGAACAGGTATCTTTTCTAGAGAATAGAGTTGACTGTTATAGAAAACTCGAAACTATTCTCAAAGATAAGATCACCGGTCTTGAGACTAAGGTTAGAGCCTACTTCAATTCTTGTTCGAAGGCTAAAGAGTTCTACAGTAAGCAAGCTGTTAATCAAACATCTGGAATAGGTTATGATTACAATGCTGCTATTGGAGAATTAGGCATAAACTCCCCTCCTCATGTCTGTGCTAAAGGGAGGGAAGTACCACATGTGCTTAAGGGTGTTGATGAACCCCTCTATAAAGCATCAATTGCTGAACCATTTGATGCGACCTCTTCTGTTATTCAAGAAGAAATACGTGCTGAGGATCATGCTTATGAGAAGATTGTTTCCAAGTCATGTGAGTCGAAAGTTCCAGTCAAAGTTGTGAAAGCAACTGAGATTAACTCAGACACACATGAGTTGGATAACAATAATGCCATGTCTACCATGCATAAATTGCCTGCTGTTAATCACTCTCATAGAGCATGTAGTATTGCTAATTGTATGTCTTGTGCTTTTAATATGATGTATGCTTATTTTAATGGTAAGCATGTGTCTAATGATAAGACTACTCCTCGTCAGCATGTGAATAACAAGAAGCATGATAGGTCTAAGACTGCTGGTCCTTCTAAGGCTAGAAAGGAGACATTTGTGCCTAAGCCTAACCAGAAATTTGTTAAGGCTATTTACAAGGTCAAATGTTCAGTCATTGAGAATGTTGAGATCGTTAAAATTAAAAATGTTGTTTTGCCTGACAAAGGACAATTCTACAAGTATGCCGGGCCCAACCAAGTTTGGGTTCCGAAGAAGGTCTAATCCATTTGAAGTGCAGGGCAGTATACAAGTGTAACCGGTAGTGTGCATTCTTGACAGTGGATCATCAAGATATATGACCGGAGATAGAGCCCTGCTATCAAATGTGGATTGAGAAAGCTGGCCCCCTGGTTACCTTTGGAGATAACAGCAAAGGTTTATCTGAGGGATATGGCTGTTTGCAAGCTGGGAATGTTATCATTGTAATTTTGTATATTGTGCTAGGTTATTATCAGGAAGCAGTATCTAACATATAGCACCAGTGACGAGACTTGAGAATATTACGACATATCAAGCACCTGCTGCACATTACACTTGGAATTGTACTCTAGTAAGATGTGTACAAGTGTACTCCTGGTTGGTGAGTCAAAAAGAGGAAGTCAATGCACCACAGTTCATGGACTTTGCAGCTGCAGATCTATTGGACTATACAATCTCTTCTACACAATCTCACTTCAGGTTGGTATGAACTAGTATACTGCTCAAGCAATCGTCAAGGACATGGTATGGCACTCTAACTGCAGTTACAATTTTATATGAATAAGTAGAGTCGTCATATTTATAACTCTCTTATCACTAGGCACAATCATATTGTTTTATATGTGCAGTGGTATATTGATTATGCAACATAACAATTAGTATCTAAAGTACTTGACAAGTATCGGTCAATGATATGTTGTTAACATTATGTTGCAGATATTTGTAAGCTTTTGACATGAATGAGAATTACTTAGACTTTACCCTAAGTGATCAATGTTTTATCAAAAACTCATTCATATTGAAAAACAAAATCAAACTTCTTTCTACATTAGTGATTTCTTATTTCATGTAAAATCTTTTGAAATCACTATTGTAAATCATTTTCTCTCTATTACCATATATTCTGTGATACAGGTTCAGTCTCCACTGACTTTCTTTCATTGATAGTCATGAGGTTGAAAACCCACAACATCTATCCCAGACTGTAAAGACAAATATAGAAACAGAACCAACCAACACTCTCTTACCAATAAATGTAGTATGAATGAGCGTGAGGGAGATAGTGCCTTAGTGCACCACATAAGGAAGGTTCTGTAGTCAACCCAGTAGCTCTGTCTCCTACATAGATGAGTAGTATTTAAACCGAGACAACTGCTAGCCCCCATACATCTTCTCAAAAAGATGTAATGGCTGAAAAGGCACAAAAACAGTTACTAGATTCATTCTCTCAACAGGGTGCGTCTATTGAAATTTTGCCTGTCTGCCAGGGTATCCGATGTAGTGTCACCACCTCAAACATAAACAATTCTTGATGCACAAGGAAAGGTTACACACACAAAGGATGAGTTGACGGAAACAAGAGTTTCTACCATTTTAAGGTCAGATTCGATTGTTTAAGGTTCGTTAATGGACCAATTGCCTTTACAGGTATTAGGAGAGGATACTGATCCAAAAGCCATATGTCAGTGGTCAGTGTCTACCTCCCCAGGCTTAAATCCCCTGGATGCATCTGCGGATAGTGGATCTGACATAGGCGCAGATCGGCAACTTGTTGACAATGATTCAGATATTACCTGATAAGTCACAAGGAAATGTCTTCACAGGCATTAGAAGGGAACTTTGATCTTTATGCTAAATTCGTTGGATCATTGTTTACCTTCCCAGAATTCAAATCTGGAACCCTAAAAGGGAAACTAGCAACTTGTAGATTATGACTCAGATTCATCTGACGAGTTTAACAAGGATGGGGATTTGTGAACTCCCATTGCACCACCTGTGACCTCCTTAAGGATGGCTAAGGTGATTTTCCTTGCAGGTACAGCTGATTTTTGGAGCTATGAGATGAGTGATACACTTGTGAGAATGAGTGTAAACACGAGTGGAGAGAAGAGTGAAACACATGTGAGGTACACTAAAACACAATCACACACTCACAGTGAGGAAGAAAGAGAAACTACTTGTTATTTCTTTTCCAACCAAGTGAAATATGAGAACTCCTTCAGACGACGGCATACATTCCTTCTTTAAGGGGGAGATAAAAGCTTAAGTAATAGTTTGGAGGATTCCTCAACTAAGGGGGAGAAATAGCAGGGAGGAAGAAAAAGATCATATATACACTACTCCACACCATTGTTGTTTGTAACTACGGATCCTATTGTACGGGAGAGGTGGTAAACACAAGGTGATTTTCTGATAAGGGAAGAAGCTGTTAAGGGAGTACCATTGGTTTTATCTGCGGATCCTATTGTACGGGAGAGGTGGTAAACGAAGGTGATCTTCCTTAATCAGTTGATTCTCATAGGGGGAGAAGCAAGAGAGATATGTGCTTCTCAACAGGAAATGTGGTTGTACAAATGAAGATGGAACTACTTGAAGATATGTTCGGTCTAGAGGAACATCTACTTGGAATCTGGAAAATGTTAAATCTAGTCCAGAACTTTTCTACTATTTACTTTACATTTCTGTTTATATCTTTTTCTTATTTGTTAGTTAAGTTATCCTCTAGGTATTTGTGTGTTATTGCCTAACAAACAAATAGGGGGAGATTGTAAGTCATATGTCATAGGCCTATTTGTATATTCGAGGATTCAACTCAACTCAAATAAGAATATAATAAGTAAATAGTGGATCTACCGTCACAGAGATCTCGCAAAGTAATATCTGTCAAAGGATTCAGAAACAAGGTTCATCTACAGACTTGAGGAGTTAATTCACTGGAAGAAGTTCAAGAAGTTGATCATGCCTCAGTGATATAAATCAAGATCGTAGATTTAATCAAGTGACAGAGATCTCGTCAGAGTATCATTAATTACAAGGATTTAATCTGAAGAAAATCAAAGTGTCAAAGTCAAGACATGAAGAAACATCACGGAAGTTAGTCACTCATGAACCAGACAGTACATCGAGTATCAACATTGAAGTGGTGGAATTGATTCATAATTTCAGTGATTTTCAGAAGATATTCAGAAGATTGGTTGCTACTCAAGGTTAGTATTAATTCTCTATTAATTAATTAAGTCATATAATTTAATTAAGAAAATAAATTATATCTGTAAAGATTAATTTATTTGATTAATTGAAGTAATTGATTAATTAATTCTGAATTAATATTAAGAATTTTCAGAATTTAAATTGGTTTTAAAATCTGTTTAATTCAACAAGACAACTGATTGTATTAGTATGACAATCGGTATGACAATCAATAGTCATACCGAAAGTCATGCTAATTCAAAAGGATTGTCTTATCAGAATTATTATTAGGATTTAAATCTATTTAATTTCAGCAAGACAAACTGTTTGAACTACTATGACAATCGGTATGACAATTGATTGTCATACCGAAAGTCTTGCTAGTTCATTCTGATTGTCTTGCTAGTTCAATCCATTGTCCTACCGAAAGTCTTGCCAGCTATAGGATTATCTTTCCAGTTCAATTCAATTCCGGTGAATGATTTAAAAAGACAAAGAAGCAGCAGAAAGAAATCTCAATCATCCAACAAACAAAAAAAAACAAGAACACAGCAGCCGCAACAAATATTTCATTTTTCATCTGCTTATTTCAAAGATCAATTTCTAGATTGCAAAGTTAAATCCAATCAACTAGAAATCTTTATCTTGTTCTTGTGTAACAATCTAGCGGATCAAAATCCCTAGAACTTAATCTCAAATCGCGTTTAGCATTTGATTCTAATTATTGCAAAAATAGAAAAAGTTCATGTCGAATTTATTCTAGATTTGTGATAATTGATTTGAGATTAATTCCTTGTAATCGATACAGTTGTTGTAACACCCTTCAAGTTTAATAATATTCTTATTTAACTTGAATTTTGTTTCAGATTTTTTATTCCGCATTTATTCGATTATTTGGTACTGTTTGTATTCAACCCCCCCTTCTACAAACACATTGGGACCTAACACCCAGACTTATACCCCGGGTCTGGAGGGCGTTACATCAATAATAATAATAAATATAGTGACCCTACTTAAGTTCATCCTTGGATCGCAACAGGTTAAAGTATGCACATAAGCCACAACCACACTTATATTACAAATGTTCCAAAACCCAACTAGTTAAACTTACATCTAAACATACAACATTCTTACTAACTTTCAAACTTAAATTATTACAAAAGTCTTCAGCTAGATTATTCCATCTCAACCTGGAATCCTAGCCCTCGCACTGGATTGGGGGTCCTCTATACCAACAGGCTCCTTTTTAACTGGAAAAGAACATAAACAGAATCGCATAATGAGCTAACTAGCTCAGCAAGTCACAGTGACAATACTAAAATTAAACGATAATCAATTAAAGTGATTTAGGGTATCAAGTTTACGGATAAGCAATGATTAGAATTGGATTTTCATTTTTAATTTAAAAACCAAGGTTAGGTTGCTGATCAGTCACGCACTAACCCAAAGCAAGGCCCACAGCTCTGCTCTATATACTGGAACCAAGGCACACATTGGCCTAATACGACCACGAGTTTGGTCTGACCACGAATCTGGTCCATATTTATAAAACAATCCAATTTTATAACAATAACAGAATAAACAATGTAAATCAATAAACATAATCATAAACAACAGTTGTCTTCAAGTATAAGGTGATTTTTAATCACCCAAAAAGTATAACAAGGTAGGCTATCAGCCGGTAACAGAATCTGATAAACGAAGAATCATGGTTTTGTGGTTATAAGGATTTGTCTTCTGATGTATAATATGAAGGTTTGTATGTTAAACAATTCTGGTTTAGTAATCAATGTACATTTTATATGTATTTGTGAAGTAGTATCGTATATCTGTGGTTCGAATCTAGGTATTCAATAATCAATGGTTTACCAAGAATAAGGCTTATGGCTCAAATAAATAACTAGAATCAGGGTTTAAGGTTAAGTACTTCAAATCACTTGCAATATAAAACAAAACTATAGCAAATACATATCAAGATAATTTAGGAATCACTTGCCTTTTTCCACTTTACTTGCGCTTCACTTGCTCTCGTTTACAGACTTCTAAACACTGACTATCTGTTTTCCCTTTCTACGTCTCGCTTCATCTGGTCATACATCACAAGCATATACTAATACTCTGTCTCGCTTTATTACATTCATTATAAGCTTCTATCTACCCTTTGTTTCACCCAAATCCGATTTACGGATTGAAAGTTACGATTAAAACAGTTAAACAACACACATATAAGCATATCCTACACCGATCGAGTCACATATAGCACATAACACATAAGATATTTGATAAAAATACTTTCTCAAAGAAGATTCGGGGTTAACATTATTTTTCAGCTATTTAATATAAATTTTTTAAACATTTTTTCCAATTAAAACGGGTCCTCGAATCATTTATAAACAATTAACTGGGTTCGGATACCCGAATCTGACTTTAAAATCATTTTATAATAATTATCTAGCCTTGAAATCAATTTAAAATAATATTTTAAAGCTCGAAACTATTTTTTGGAATTTTAAAATCAAAACAAATAATTAAATCTAAATAAAAAATCAATTAAAATTAATTAATAATTAGTTAAATCAATTAATCAATTAATATTCAAATTAATTGATCAATTAACTAATTAATTATCAACTAAAACTAATTAATTAAATAATTCAGATTTATTTTTGAATTAAAATAATTTTTGGAATTAAAATAATGATTTTTGGAATTTTTAATAATTTAAATAGATTTTCTGAATTTAAAATAAATAGAAAATATAAATTTATAAATTTTCACAACATGAATCCTATTTTTGTAAATTTTACAAACTACAGGGACCTAACTGTTTCGTTCTCAAAACTTCAGGGACTAAAGTGCAATTTTTGCACCACGTCGCCGGAAAATGTCCTATCTTGCCGAAGAAGACGTTCCCGGAATCCTCACACCTCCACAAGCTCCAGATCACATCTACACAATACCAGGAACACAACCATGCAATCAAATCAAACAGATAACCCATGAGTTGGCCGGAGAATCTCGAACAAAACTCGTCGGACAACGAGTTCTTCTTTGCTTTGGTCAGGTATCGTCTATAGACGAGACCACCACCAATCTATTTCTCTTTTCAAGCTCTACACATCCATACCAACCAATCAATCTAATAACCCCTAGATCAAAAAGCCTTAATTTCAATTGAAAACATTCATACGGGTTATAAACCCTAATTTCATAATTCGAGATTAAAACACAGATTTGAACATGTTATTGAACTCCAAATGACTAATATGACATACCAAAATGACCAGAATTAAATTGTCTACAACATGTAAGCATCAAATCATACAAACAACATCAAAATCAAAAATTTATAATTTAATCCAAAATACTTTAAATTTAAATAAAATTATAAGAAATTACCTTTTTGATTCTGCAGTAGTATGGATTACAGATTTCGAAAGTAGGTTTCAAGAGCTTTATTTTGACTACTAGAACTCCAAAATCCAATATCACTAACGCTTTCGAATTGTAGTTTGATTCTCAAGAACACTATGAATATATTGATTTTCTCTGGAAAATTATATATTTAACTGACTGTAAATGATTTTCTGTAGAAAATAAAATACGATAAAGGCTATTTATATTTACGAAATTTTGGTACCCCGTTGGATCATACCGGATATAAAATATAACGTTTATTTGATAAAATAAATCAAAATCAGTACCGGTTTTAGGATAATTATCCAAAACTAAGCATTTTATAAATACAGACTTGGTCTCAGCACTTTGGTTACACGAATTACGAAAAGATAATATAATAGTTTAATCAAAAGATCTTGTTTCTCGAAAGTACGGGTTTTATCGATTTATTGAAACGAATATTGTATCAGAAATTTTACACTGGGACCCGCACAGGGAAAACCGTACTCCGGATCGAAAAAGTCAAAACTTGGAAAATGCTCGGAATATATTGCAATTGGGTTAGGAAGGAGTATTCCCGAGACTTCCGGGTTGTAAAACCATGAAAATGATTGAAGCCGGTTGGTTCCCCACAAAATAGTTTATAATTATTCGGAAAAACAAATTACCAAATCCATAAATCATTTAAAAAATCATATAACAACATAAAAAATAACAAAAAAATATCACAATTACCTATACTTTATTTTGGATATATAAAAATTAAAATACTCAAATTTATCACATTTAAACATTCAAACACAGATACAACTTAACAGATAATTCACCAAAATTCATCTAATAAACACAGAATATTTATTTACTGATAAAAATAATTACACGATATATCCAGGATAATACAATTAATTCAACATTAATTGTGTTTGTACTGATTACTTTTCGTCCATATCATTTTCCCCCCAACTTCCGGGAAAACTTCTCGATTTTCATGGAAGTTAAAACGGTCTATTCGTGACTCGAAGGTAGTTTCGTCCCTTATTGGGTTCGGTCATATTATGAAGTGTGTAGCGACCTACACATTCATAGTGACTTATTCATTATAAAGTTAGATTTCACTTTTTAGGCCTTTACGAGGCTAATTAAATAGCATTTAATGCTAAACCACCCTAATCGGGGCTATACGTCGGGCGTTGATCACCTTTTAACCTTCGTCAAGGTTAAATATAAGGTGAAATCCACTAACAGACCCTAACCGAGGTTAATTGGCCTTAAACACGGCTAATCGACTGCAATCAAGGCTAACTTCAGGGTAACAACTGCTAATGAGGCTTAACATACCCTAATTTTGAGCAAATGTATACTAATTGGTCTTAATTGCATCTAACTTGCCTTAATTGAGGCTAATTATCAAGCTTAAGTTGTTAATTACCCTTAATATATGCTTATTATGAACTATATTACGCTAAAACATGGCTAATCGGCCCAAATCGGGGCTAATTATTGAACGCAAGTTATTAATTAACCTTATTATAGGCTAATTATGAACTATATTACGCTAATTGACCTTAAACAAGGCTAATTAGCCCTAATCGGGGTAATTAGTGAGCGTGAGTTGTTAATTAACCTTAATATTGGCTAATTATGAACTATATTACGCCAGTTGGCCTTAAACATGGCTAATTGGCCCTAATCAAAGCTAATTAGTGAGCGTAAGTTGTTAATTAACCTTAATATAGGCTAATTATGAACTATAATAATTAATTGACCTTAATATAGGCTAATTATGAACTATATTATGCTAATTGGCCTTAAACGTGGCTAATCGGCCCTAATCCGGGTTAATAATTGAGCGTGAGTTGTTAATTAACCTTAATATAAGCTAATTATGAACTATATTACGCTAATTGGCCTTAAATGTGGCTAATTAGCCCTAATTGGGGATACTTTTTGTATAATTTTCACTACTCATGGCTAATTAGTAAATCTGAAAAGTCCAAAACATTTTGAATCTTTGGATTTTTTTTGCCGCCTTCTAGGCGACAATGACCGAGGGGCTCCCCTGGAGGCCACTCGGGCACCTTTACTTGACAAAAGTGGTGTCTCATGCCCCTCTGGTTGAAAACTTGGACCCCATTTTCTTTTTGTCGCCGTCTAGGCGACGGTGGCCGAGGGCTCCCCTGGAGGCCACTCGACCACCTTCACTTGACAAAGGAGGTGTTTCATGCCCCCTACTCGGCTGGAGGGTGTGATCATGGCCTTCTTGACTGATTTTTCAGAAAATCCTTATGTTTTTGTTGGGTGGTTATTTCTTACTCGGCTTGAAAGCCTTCAAATATAATCTTACTCTTCCGAGTCCACTCTTCCAAGGGTGGTCAAGGTAACTACCACGACTGAAAAGCCTTCAAATATAAACTTACTCTTCCGAGTCCACTTTTCCACGAGTGGTCATTGTGACTACCATGGATGAAAAGCCTTCAAATGTAATCTTACTCTGCCGAATCAACTCCTCTACGAGTGGTCGCGGTGACTACCACGGCTGAAAATCCTTCAAATTTAATCTTACTCTTCCGAGTTCACTCTTCCAAGTGTGGTCGCGATGACTACCACGGCTGAAAAACCTTCAAATGTAATCTTACTCTGCCGAGTCCACTCTTCCACGAGTGGTCGCGGTGACTACCACGGCTGAAAAGCCTTCAAATAAAATTTTACTCTTCCGAGTCCACTCTTCCAAGAGGGGTCCTGATGACTACCACCTGGGCATAGGGTGAGGTTTAAAAATATTAAAAATAATATTTTATAGTTATTTTGTTACATGTTAAATGAATTATTATGTGTTTAGTATTGTTTAAAAATGTGTCTTGCCATGATTTAGCGTGCGATATATTTGTATATGGTCCTGTAAGGACCAACATATTTTTCAGATATTTATTATATGTTTAAAATGCATTTATATGAGATTTTACGCAATCTGGACGCGTGTCCAAGTGCGGTTTTATCGAGGTACTCGTTTTATCTCGTTTTATGTGCGTTTGCATGTATTTTATGTGTTTTCAGGGTTTTCAGTTAATTTAGGAAATATTTCGATTTCTTAAAAAACAATGGACCACGCCCTACCGGGACGTCAAAGCCCACGTAAATCGTATTTTTATATTTATAAAATTTTAGGACTATCAAATATCCAATATCTTTGCATTTTTGGATTATTCATAGTTTTTGGGGAATTTTGATATAAATTTTATATTTATTCGATTGAAAATTATTCCCCATAAATATTTTTTGGGCCTAATTATTTTAATTAAGAAATAAAACACCCTTAATTGATTTTGGGGTATTTATTTTTCCAAAAATATAAATAACTGGAATATTATTTTATTTTATATATTTTTCAGATAATTAAAAAATATTAGAAAAATCAGATAAGGTGATTTTGGGGGTGAAAATTCATTCTTGAACTTCATCTTGTGATTCCGGGAGATTGAATCATCCATTTTTTACATTATACATATCAAATCAAAACTCTCATCGAGCCCATTCTTTTGATACTAGATTCATCAACTAAGGTTGAGTATTTCTCAAAAAACGATTTTGTTCAGTTTGGACGGATTTGGGTTCAGTGTTTCTGATGATTTTTGGTTGTTGTTGATGTTATAGTTAGCTTTAACACGATGATTGGAGTCGATATGTGCTATTAAATCATGTGTTGTAGTTCGGGATTGTTTAAGTAGAGTTTTTGGTTTTGTTAGTTTTATTTTTTTTTGATTTTATATGACTTGGTCAAAATTGAAAAGCATTTCTAGTGATTTATTTTTAAAAATAAATTAAAAATCTTATTTAATTCCAAAAATTATTTTAAATTCCAAAAAAATTATTTTCTTTTATTATTTTCAAAAATCCAAAATTTTATTCATTTATTATTTATTTAAATTGATTAATTATTTTGATAATTAATCAGTTTATTTAGATAATTTGTATTAATTTTATTTTTATTCCAAAAATTATGGAAAAATCATTTTTAATTCGGATTTTTCCTAAAAAATGATTTAATTATTTTAAGATTTTAAAAATATATTTAAGTATTTAAAAATCAATTAATATCATTATTAATTAATTTATTCTTATTTTATTCATAATAAATAAACTGTTCGTCCGTTTAATACGAAACGAACGCGTCTAGACTCAGAAAAATATTCCGTATTCATTAAAAATACTTTCGAGACCCAAATTCTTTTGTTTCGAAAGGTCACTTATTTTACGAGTCATTTTGAGTCCATTATTGAGCGATAAATCATATTTTTGACCCGATTTCAGTTTTAAATGTACTGAGTCGAATGTTTTGACGAGACGAGTCATGTGTTATATGAATAATGTGATACGTGAGTTATGTGCTTATGTTCTATGTGAATTACGTGCGTACGTGAGTCACTGGTCTTGTATTTGACTGTTATCTTTATGTGTGGGCTATCGTATGGGTAGACGATAGGATTTTGACGCGTAGTTCGTCAAGTAGTTATCATTTAGGAGATTAAAGTTGTATCTTTTAATTATAGATATGGATCACTCGAGACGATCAACACTAGATGTTGGATAAAGAGTAAAAAGGAATAGTATTGGCTATCAAGCTTCTAGCAATCGCAGGAGCAACATATTAGTGAATTGTTGGAATAAAAGACGGTGATGTCTTGAGATGTCAGACATGAATAATTGTGTTATTACGAGTGTGACTAACTGCTAAAAACCAAAGGCAAGTTCTCTATACTATTCTAATTCCAGAATAGTTCAATATTTTTCATATGCAACTGCTTATGATTATGCAAGTATTGTTTTCCTATTCTCAGTTTAGAATAGATAAATGTTTTACACATCGCTGAATTAAATGCTTATTATGCAAGTACTCTTCTGTTATTCTATGTTCATATGAGTTAAGTGTTTTTACTTATCAAATGAATGAATTTATAAATGTTTTGGATTTTGAGAAAAAATGATTTGGTTGCGAGTATTACTGCCCAAGTGAATGGGAAATAAAATTTATAAGGGTATCGAGTATTATGACCCCTTTCAATAAAATATTTTAAGATTGGATGGTTACTGGTTGCGTAAGAGGCCGAGGCACCGGTCCAGCGCAAGCTATTATACGAAAGTGTAATATCTTGCAAGGCGAATATATGCCTTTCTTGGCGTCCTATAGGTACAGTATGGTTGCGGGATACCGGTTATGACAGCCTCAACCCCGGGGTCAGGAGTTGACGTCATCAATAACAATATTAACAACATAACATAATCTAACTCAACATTATTATATAAACACAACCCTTTTTTCCAAGATCTTTTCCAGGTTTAAGTATGACTTAGGTTACAACCATCACAAAACCAACTTACTAAAGACAGTCCAAACAATACTATCCTTGTTTAGCAACTCAACAGACCCGCTTGGGTCCAACACAACTACCTCAGAGGAGCCTGACACGGAAGGAACAGGAACTCTGCCCTGACCACCACAGGAAAATCCCCTAGGCATCTGCAATACATATATAAAGCATTTTGCAAGGGTGAGAAATAGATTGCTCAGCAGCACCACTATATGAACAATAATCAAAAATAGTTTATGATAAACAATTATAGGAACATAAATCATAACTTGCTAGAAAATAAGTAAAATATGTATGAACTGGATATCAAAACTAGCATGCTCTGTAAAACCAAATCATTAGTTGTGTGCTGTGCATAAATACCAAATTTCAATTTTAGCATGCTCTTCCATTTTCAAATCTCTCGTCCCGTCGCAGGACCCATAAACCATTTGTCCCGTTACGGGGACCCAAAATCATTTGTTCCGTTACGGGAACCATAAAACTTGTCCCATCACAGGACCTATAAAACTTGTTCCACTCCGGGAACCTCAAAATCACTTGCTCAGATATAAAAGTATTGGATGATCCTTGGTGAGACAGCTGATCAGGCTATCTTATGAAACTTGTTCCGGAACTCAGAGACTAGCTAGGTCTCTGTCATGCTGGGCTGGTGGTTATAATAGGGTGCGCAACCACTTCGTCTCTTACGCTAACTTCCAGGCCGTTACGGGCCTCCTGCGCACACTCATCCAATTATTTGATCATTTTTATCCAGTTTTCTAAATCACCTACGTATCTCTTTTCAAACCATTGTATCACAACATACTTTTCAAAACATTTTCATTTTATTCAAAATTTAGAGATAGGCATTTTCAGAAGTTACTTTTCCCCCAAAACCAAGTTAACAAAATAATTGGAAACCCAGGGGATACGTAACTAAAATCGTTCTGTTCCACTACGAGAATAAAACAACATTTTATTTATATATGCTGAACCATAAAGATATGGTCAGGGGTACTTGCCTTGCAGAGCTTTACAAACATTACCGATTGACCTTGAGTCGACACGAACGCTCAGGCTTTATCACCTAACCACTAGATCACCCTGGATTCGACTTCAACACTCAGGTCCTTTCGATTGGAACCTTACTGAGCTCATCGACTGTCCACTAGGCTATCCAAAGCCAACTCTTGGGCTTTCCGACTAGCACCTACAAAGTCGAAATACCCTAATTAAGACCTTCAATTATGCTTGACATATCCTCGCTAACAATCTACCCGAACATTAACAAAACCCGACTCGTAACATATTCAATATTATAATGCACGTATCAATTAGGATTCACGTCTTCGAAAGTCGATTCAGTGTTCGTTTTCAGAAAATAGGTATATTTGTCCTTTTACGAAATTAGGGTTATCGATTTTCGTAAAGTATTTCATCACAACACATAAACAGATTTCGTACAAAATAGTTACATATAATTGATTGACGTTCTGATAGCCATTGGGTATCGCCTCCTATTTCCATAATTAAATTTTCCGGAAATCGGGCAGCACCTCCTTTGATTATCGGCTAACCCGTCGAACATCCCGATGTCAAAAATAATCACAACCACAATCAATCGCAATCCAAAACCCAACCACCGATTTCAGTCAACAACGTCAATTCGTCAATTCACCAATATCAGTTAAATATAATTGTTAATCATTATTATCTGTATTTACACTTTAATTCGTATTTTATAATTTAAATCGTATTTTGTATTTTTAAATCGTAGGACTCAGATGGAATCATCCTAGTCCACCGTTGGCTCGCCGAAGCTTATCGCCGACTGCGATAAAATTTACGGGTTCCCGTAATTATCGGGCATCCTTCGTAAATTTCATCAATTAATTACTATAAGTCTCGTAATAAAATATTTATTTCATGAATCACCAATCATATAACTGATTTATTTCAGAAATTAAGTAATTTCATCGAAATATTATAAGTCAAATACGCAATAACAGTCACAGCAACAACCAGGGATGGGTCCTGCTACCAGCACGCGCAACACGCGCGGCAGCGGTGAGTTTCATCGGAACAGGGAAGAGAAAACGCAACAAAACAGCCAAACCGGACAGCATAACAGAGAAATAGGGGAACAATTACAAGATATACACAGAGGCTATACATACACGACAATCACACACACAGATACAATATCACAGGCCCACCACTGTTACCTCGCCGGAAAAACGGGGCGACCAGGGGAAGAAACAGAAGAAAAGAAAAGGAAAAGAGAGGGGGAGAGAGCAAGAAGAAAGAGAGAGATGAAGAGAGTCGCAGAGGGAGAGAGGAGAGCGAAAGAGATTAATATTTGAGAGAGAGGGCAGAGAGAGATTAACCTGAGAGAGGCAATTATGGCTCGTAAGAGAAACAGGGCTGGGGAAAGTTTTTTTTGTTTATATTAGGTATTAATATTATTTACCATCTGCAACACTTATTTTGAAAGCCCGCAAAAACACGAAGCACGTATATTTAAACGGGCAAATTATGAGTAAAATAATTCTAACATTTTACCGAAATAATTTTAAAATTAGCACAATAATTAACAATTAACTAAATAAAATTTTTAAAGATTTTTAAATCATTTTAAAACTGCACTGGATCCTTATTTTACAAATAAACGAAATAACGCGCGGGTCAAATAAATCCTAAAAATCTCCAAAATAATTTTAAAATTCCCGGAATATTCCAAACTTAATAAAGTGCAAATTTCATAATTTTTGAAATACTTCTGAATTTAATACTGAATTTACAATATAATGTAATCAGAAAATCATTTAGAGATTAATAATCAATAAAATATTGATTTCTAAATTTCATAAATTCCTAAAAATAATAAATAAAATTGTAAAGTGATAAAAATAATTTTAGAGTCAATCCAAATATTTATGGAAATATATTTTGAAGAATATCACATTTAACCATGAAACAAATAACACAACGTCACCGCTAATTACACAAACGATCCTCGAATGCCAATAATCACACATAATTAATAAAATATTAACAAAAATAATATCCAACTGATAGACCCCATACACATAATTTATTTATTTATTTATTTAGTAAATACACATTTAAATATTGCAGAGATGTACGAGTCGTTATATCTTCCCCCCCCTTAAAAAGATTATGTCCTCAGAATCTGATCTAATTAAACAAATGAGGATATTTGTCAAGCATATCTGACTCTAACTCCTAAGTGGACTCTTCCACTCGAGGATTCGTTCAAAGCATACTTACTATAGATATAAATTCATTCCTAAGGATTTGCTCATAACGAACTAGGATTTGGGTCGATCATTCCACGCAGAACAATTTGGATGAGAGCCCATTGGCTCCTACTCAACGACTTGGTTCGAATCAAGAACATATCGCTTTAACAATGACATGCAGAACATATTATAAATGTCTTCAACTGTAATGACAATGCTAACTCATGAGCACTTCATATGTCTTCCTCGATACCTCCAACGGGTACATATATTTAGGGCTCAACTCGACCCTACTAATCAAACCTAACCAATATCTTTCAAGGTGGAATTTTGTCAATACCCACGAGCCTACTTTTATATCAATACTATTTTGATGCAAATCCATCTTCTTTCTTTGTCCATCCCAAGCTGCTTCAACTCTTTTCCAAATCAACACCACTGCATCTTTCATGAGCTGAATTAACTCAGGACCTAACAACATCTCTACTCCCACTTTCTCTCAATAGAGGGGAACCCACACTTGTGTCCATACAAGGCTTCGCAAGGTATTACTCCCTTACTAGCCTGATAACCATTAACATAGAAAAACTAAATCAATGGTAAGTGATTACCTCAGTTTCCTTTTAAACCCAAAATATATATTCTCGACATATTTTATATCTTCTGAATCGTCTTCTCACTTTGACCCTTCGTCTAAAGATGATAGAGGGTACTCACTTTTAACTTAGTTTTCCAAACATTCGAACACTTCTTACTCATTTCCATCAATTAAGGCTGGAAATTAATCTCATATATTCACTTGTTATAACCTTTAGGTATTTGAACTTCACATTCCACTTTTTCCCAATTCTTTCATTAACTCCTCAGCGATTTGAATCACATTCAATCCTCTCCTTCTGCACAGGGCATCTATTTCCATACTGGCTTTGCTTAGATGGTCGTTAATGGAATAATCGGAGTCATTTGTTATTCTCAGCCAAAATTCATACTTGAAACTTAATATATAGTTGCTTCCCTTCTAATCTTCGTAGGGAAATCCTTGGGTGTTCCACATAGACATCCTTAGTCTTCGAATAGCTGAGGATGTTATCAATAAATACAATCATGCTTATCCAAGCACTCCTTATACACCATGTTTCTTGACTGATACACTTGTTAATCCAAATGACATTACCAAAAATTGTGATGGCCATATTTCATTTTAATTGCAGTCTTCGATACGTTCTCAGGCTGGATCTTAAATCATTCCCCGAGAAATAACACCCTCCTTGAATTGAGTCACCTAAATAATCAATTCTTAATAGGGTTACTTATTCCTATTCGTCGTTTTGTTAAACTCCCGGCACTCATTACATACTCTCATAATTTCATCCTTCTTTTTAGCAACATCTCTGGTGTAAATTAAGGGACTATATCTGGTATGCTCATTTTCCTTACTAATATCTTTTACATTTATCGAACTACTTATTTCGCCCCACTGGCCTTCAAAGAAATTCCAAAGCAATTATATATTACTCAACTTCCTTCAGCTTAAGTGTTTTCTTCTTCGTATCTTTACACAAGGTGAATCTATTCTATCTCCTTAGCTTATTAACTCCTTCCTTCACACGATTGGAAGAGCTTCTTATCTTGCTCCTTCGTTTAGCAACTCACCCTACTATTGGCTTCCATACAATTTACTATTCGCTTCTCCTGAATTAATTTTTGCCTTATGAAAGGACAACCAATTCGCTACTAAAATCATGTCAACTCCTCTAGCTCAAAGGGTGTCAGGTCAGCTGCACTACGTCCGAATTCTAAACGCTCGATCTTTTGGTTACTCTGAAAATTATGCCTCTAGTCGTGCTGGATATTGGCCCTTGGGATGTAATACCTTGACTAACCATTCCACAACTCCTTGCAATATGCCCAACCTTCCTACAATGGTAGAAAATAACTCCTGGATTTTCTGGATTACATTCCAACGCAACATGACCCTTATGACCGCATTTGAAACATTGAACATTCTTTGTTTTCGAATTTGAAAACCACATTAGCATTTAACTTCATATAATTGGAACCGACTTCTACATAACTGACCATTAGCTGATAAAATTAACCAACTCTTCCTTTTAATTGACCAATTGGGGTATCATCTGAAACACCACTAACACATCATAGTATATGTTGTATCTTAAAAATTAGGGTATTTTTCAAAAAATTTGGCAGCATTTCCTCTATATTACTGACTACCAGTCGGATTCAAGCCGACACCAACAATCAACCAACAACCATATCAATCCATCAACATCAACCAAACCACCAACAAGTATACTAACCATCTTTCACCACTCAACTCCACGGTTCACAGTACTCTGACAGATAACATGTTAATAACCATATGTATCACTAACCAACATAATAAAACGAGGTTGGCTATTTCAGCCACAACTACCAACAAGCAACTTCGCAAACTAGGTCAACTTATGGACCTCTTCGAGGCATGATAATCCAAGTTTCAGCCAACCATACTTCTAAAGGCGGTTCCCTATCATTTTCCATAGACTCGACAACCACTGAATTAACTTTTCTAAGACAAAAACCTTTTCCAATGGGTCACAAATCCTTTCTGCTGCCATCATTCTAAAATAGCAACTGGATACAGAACTTTTATTTCTCCTGACGGTCAATTCTTCATTTACTTTCCATAACTAGGACGGTCTGACCATAGTGGTTACCGAAGAAAATTCATTGTCATAAAATACCAAATAAAATTTCAAAGTCAAGATAATTCATTCTAAAAGAAACATGAAGGAAACGTAAGATGGCCAATCTTAGTACCATACAATTTTCAACATATAATTCGGTGGCGTCCCACCAGACCCTTTGTCACACAGACAAATAGTCACATTATATATATTATTTGCCCCAATTAACCGATAGAACCTCCGAGGAAAGAAATATAAGGGTTCAAGGTATAAACCTCAGTACCGACCCACATTCACTATGAGACTCGGCTGTCATGGCAGCCGCTGACTATTACCCTTCCACCTGAACTTTCATGGTCAGATTCGCTTGCTCGAGAAAAGAAACTAGAAACCTCAACTAGACATTTCCAATGATACCTATATATAAGGGAGACTTACTAAAATCTAGGGCAGTTCCAGCCAATCCCCAACAAATATCAGGGTTACGCCTTCGAACCCTTGACTAAACTCACAGACTCGCTCCTATGGTTGAGTTGCTGACTCATATCTATATAGAATAAAGCTTCTTGCACTCTTCTAACTCTATTCCTAACCTAAATCAGGGACTCAAACCTGTCGCTCTGATACCAACGGTGACGGCCTCAACCCCGGGGTCAGAAATTGACGTCATCAATAACAATATTAACAACATAACATAATCACACTCAACATTATTATATAAACACAACCCCTTTTCCAAGATCTTTTCCAGGTTTAAGTATGACTTAAGTTACAACCATCATAAAACCAACTTACTAAAGACAGTCCAAACAATACTATCCTTGTTCAGCAACTCAACAGACCCGCTTGGGTCGAACACAACTACCTTAGAGGAGCCTGACATAGAAGGAACTGGAACTCTACCCTGACCATCACAGGAAAATCCCCTAGGCATCTGCAATACATATATAAAACATTTTGCAAGGGTGAGCAATAGATTGCTCGGCAGCACCACTATATGAACAATAATAAAAAATAGTTTATGATAAACAATTATAGGAACAGAAATCATAACTTGCTAGAAAACAAGTAAAACATGTATGAACTGAATATCAAAACTAGCATGCTATGTAAAACCAAATCATTAGTTGTGTGTTGTGCATAAATACCAAATTTCAATTTTAGCATGCTCTTCCATTTTCAAATCTTTCGTCCCAGCGCGGGATCCATAAACCATTTATCCCGTTATGGGGACCCAAAATCTTTTGTTCCGTTACGGGAACCATAAAACTTGTCCCATCACAGGACCTATAAAACTTGTTCCACTCCGGGAACCTCAAAATCACTTGCTCAGATATTAGAGTTTTGGATGATCCCTGGTGAGACAGCTGATCAAGCTATCCTATGAAACTTGTTCCGGAACTCAGATACTAGCTAGGTCTCTGTCACGCTGGGCTGGCAGTTATAATAGGGTGCGCAACCACTTCGCCTCTTACGCTAACTTTCAGGCCGTTACGGGCCTCCTGCGCACACTCATCCAATTATCTGATCATTTTTATCCAGTTTTCTAAATCACCTACCTATCTCTTTTCAAACCATTGAATCACAGCACACTTTTCAAAACATTTTCATTTTATTCAAAATTTAGAGATAGGCATTTTCAGAAGTTACTTTTCCCCCAAAACCAAGTTAACAAAACAATTTGAAACCCAGGGTATACGTAACTTAAATCATTATGTTCCACTACGAGAGTAAAATAACATTATATTCATATATGATGAACCATAAAGATATGGTCAGGGGTACTTGCCTTGCAGAGCTTTACAAACCCGATTGACCTTGAGCCGACACGAACGCTCAGGCTTTTTCACCTAACCACTAGATCACCCTGGATTCGACTTCAACACTCAGGTCCTTTCGATTGGAACCTTACTGAGCTCATCGACTGTCCACTAGGCTATCCAAAGCCAACTCTTGGGCTTTCCGAATAGCACCTACAAAGTCGAAATACCCTAATTTAGACCTTCAATTATGCTTGACATATCCTCGCTAACAATCTACCCAAACGTTAACAAAACCCGACTCGTAACATATTCAATATTATAATGCATGTATCAATTAGGATTCACGTCTTCGAAAGTCGGTTCAGTGTTCGTTTTCAGAAAATAGGTATATTTGTCCTTTTACGAAATTAGGGTTATCGATTTTCGTAAAGTATTTCATCACAACACATAATCAAATTTCGTGACAAATAGTTACATATAATTGATCGACGTTCCGAAAGCCATTGGGTACGGCCTCGTATTTCCGTAATTAATTTTTTCGGAAATCGGGCAGCACCTCCTTTGATTATCGGCTAACCCGTCGAACATCCCAACGTCAAAAACAATCACAACCACAATCAATCGCAATCCAAAACCCAACCACCGATTTCAGTCAACAACGTCAATTCGCCAATTCACCAATATCAGTTAAATATAATTGTTAATCATTATTATTCGTATTTATGCTTTAATTCCTATTTTATAATTTAAATCATATTTTGTATTTTTAAATTGTAGGATTCAGATCGAATCATCCTAGTCCACCGTTGGCTCGCCGAAGCTCATCGCCGACGGCGATAAAATTTATGGGTCCCCGTAATTATCGGGCATCCTTCGTAAATTTTATCAATTAATTACTATAAGTCTCGTAATAAAATATTTATTTCATGAATCACCAATCACATAACTGATTTATTTCAGAAATTAAGTAATTTCATCGAAATATTATAAGTCAAATACACAATAACAGCACAGCAACAACCAAGGACGGGTCCCGCTACCAGCACGCGCGGCAGCGGTGAGTTTCACCGGAACAGGGAAGAGAAACAGCAGCAACAAAACAGCCAAACCGAACATCATAACAGAGAAATAGGGGAACAATTACAAGATGTACACAGAGGCTATACATACACGGCAATCACACACACAGAAACAATATCACAGGCCCACCACTGTTACCTCGCCGGAAGACCGGCGGCAACAAGTGGCCGGAGGAAGAGAGTCAAGGCGGCAAAATGGAGCGACCAAGGGAAGAAACGGAAGAAAAGAAAAGGAAAAGAGAGGGGGAGAGAGAAAGAAGAAAGAGAGAGATGAAGAGAGTCGCAGAGGGAGAGAGGAGAGTGAGAGAGATTAAGGTTTGAAAGAGAGGGCAGAGAGAGATTAACCTGAGAGAGACAATTAGGGCTCGTAAGAGAAATAGGGCTGGGGAAAGTTTTTTTTGTTTATATTAGGTATTAATATTATTTACCATCTACAACACTTATTTTGAAAGCCCACAAAAACACGAAACACATATATTTAAACGGGCAAATTACGAATAAAATAATTCTAACATTTTACCGAAATAATTTTAAAATTAGCACAATAATTAACAATTAACTAAACAAAATTTTTAAAGATTTTTAAATCATTTTTAAAACATGCAGTGGATCCTTATTTTACAAATAAACGAAATAACGCACGGGTCAAATAAATCCTAAAAATCTCCAAAATAATTTTAAAATTTCCGGAATATTCCAAACTTAATAAAGTACAAATTTCATAATTTTTGAAACACTTCCGAATTTAATACTGAATTTACAATATAATGTAATCAGAAAATGATTTAAAGATTAATAATCAATTAAATATTGATTTCTAAATTTCATAAATTCCTAAAAATAATAAATAAAATTTTAAAGAGATAAAAATAATTTTAGAGTCAATCCAAATATTTATGGAAATATATTTTGAAGAAAATCACCTTTAACCATGAAAAAAATAACACAACGTCACCGCTAATTACACAAACGATCCTCCAACACCAATAATCACACATAATTAATAAAATATTAACAAAAATAATATCCAACTGATAGACCCCATACACATAATTTATTTTTTTAATTATTTAGTAAATACATATTTAAATATTACAGAGATGTACGAGTCGTTATACTGGTACCTATATTTACGGTATGGCTGCGGGATACCGGTGTTGTTTCGTGACTGATCATCTGGAACAACATAGTGCATAATTGGTTTCAATCTAAACTGTTGTTTTTAAATTGTTTTTATAATCATAGAATAAATGATTTATCAACTATTTTTTGTTTTGAATAAAAGGTGAAATGCGGTTATGATTCAATTTCTGGTTGATGTTGATATTTAGTCTGTTGTTAAATATCAAAAGTGGTATTAATGTAGATGATTGATGTTGACTTCAGTATGGGATGTTGTGAGCATCAAAGTTCGTATTGATATTTAATTTGATATGACATCAAAATGAGTATTAATATCAAGAGTTGAGTTTTGAATGAGTTTATGATTCAGTCCATAATCACTGTTTCATGTTATTGTTGTTTACAATATTTTCATAAACACTATTTTACGAGTTTTATTCTCGTCAAGATTCAAAGTATTGCTGAAGCATTTTCGCTCCAAAATATTAAAAAAAGTTTTGAATACAATTAAGGAACCAATTCTGGGGTTCCTTACCCAAATTTTTCGGTTCGACAATCATGATTTTAAAAATGTTCTACTCTAATACAGATGTCGGTTTTATATCAAAACAACCATATATATGCTAAAGTGAACTTGCTGAGCATTTCTTTCGCTCATTCTTTCGTGTTTTTAAATTTAACCTTCCAGTGAAGGATGACTTGCTCTGTTTAGCCGCGTAATTCGAGAAAGCAAAGAAGAAGCTTTTGGAAGGTGTTTGCCCCAGGGTTTGCGGACTAGTTTAAGTTCTATTGTATAAAGTTGTTTATATTATATTATTTTATAGTTGTGTATTATATAGTTGGGCCTAGTATATTTCTTTTCGAAGTTATATTAGGGGGTTTAACTTTGAGTTTGGAATTTGTTGAAAAGAATTTGAAAAGAAAGTGAAAATTTTATTTATGAAAATTGGAATTCTTGTTTCTAGAACTGTAACCTTAAAAGATCTTGGATTAGTTTGGGGTCATAGATGTTAAATATTCAACTATTGGCATTTATTTATTGATTTAACAAGTTAATTTGGATTGAGGTTTTATAGTACGACCAAATCCTCTGACCCTGGATTTGGGGTCATTATACTAGGCATTTTAGTCGGCTGAAGAGCCTTCCAATGAGCCTACACAGTTGAGTCCACTCTTACGGGAGTTTTTATTCATGGTCCCCATTGACCAACTTTGATCATGGTGGTGTTCGTGGACACTTGGTCCTGACCGTGGACGTCCTAGTAGGTTGAGAACTTTTAACAATGATCGTGGATAATTGGTCGGCTGAAGACCTTCCTGGAAGGCTACTCGGCCTCTTCTTCTATGACCTTTGGTCGTGACCGGGGAGGTTCCAATATAGCTATGGTTGTCCAATAACTCAGAGTCTTTAATTTTTGAACTTCATCTTTTTACTAATCTTGACGATTAATGTAGTTTATCTTTAATCAAGGTTAAACCCTGAGTTTTTGGACAGTATGTCTCGGTCATATTCATGATGGGCCTTGATTATGAATTACCACGTTCGTGTTCGTAACGGGCCTTGAACTTCATATAGAATCCCTTTATGCCAAACTCTCTATGATTTTTCAATCTAGAAGCCATTTTCGGTTCTAGTTTGCTAGAATGTCTGAAAAAGTTAAACCACCTCTAACCTTTTTGGCTGAGATGATGGCCGAACGAGGAAAGGCTAGGTCAACTAAAGGTAGATTTCATGTATCACCTTTGTTTTTTAATCTTTTCTTTGATATTCTAAAGAATTCGTTGAATGGGGGGGCGGATGCCTTCCCGAACAACACTAATCCCGACTCCTTCTATTATTCGTGCAAAATAAGTGAGCCGGATGGGAGAACTTAAGGAAAAGTATAGATTTCCAAGTTATGTATAAAGTTTGTGAGTCGAGCTGTATTTTTAAACGAGCCTTTATGGGTAGGTTGAGGTTCCCAGTCTATCCTTTTATTTTTTAGCTGAGCTCAAGGTTCACCTTGTCAACTGTATACAAATGCTTGAAGGGGATCGGGTTCAAGCTTTAACTGTATACAAGACATTTTGCACTTTATACATGTACTTAATACTCAAGAGTGATGGAGCAATTTCACTATCGGGTCTTCCTTAGGTTGGTTGGAGTTCCTTCGAGGGATATCTGGTCAGCCTCCTTGAAGGTTCATCGAACTTCTTCTGTCGGTTGGAGTCTGTAACATAGACTTTAGTCGGTCAAATCTCATCTTGTGATTCTATATATATTAAACCTTCTGAGTTGAAGTGTGCCAATTTCAAGGCACATCATCACCGCTCAAGGTTTCGAGCTTGTAGGATCATCATTTTAGTGTCTGCTTGACCTTGTAAGTTCCTTTTCAATTTAGGGCCATCTTCCCTTTTCTCGTCACTTCCTGATGCCTCAATATTTCTCAAGACCAAGTCTCCTTACCGGAAGAACCTTTTTTAGCCCTCCTATTATAATAGAGAGAGGCTCTATGTTGATACTCTACATTACCGGGTTTGGCCAATAACGCGAACCTCATCAATAAGGTCGAGGATGAGGCTCATTCCTTCTTCATTAGTTTCAGGTTTATATGCCTCAACCCTCGATGATCCGTGGATGATCTTAAGGGGCACTAATGCCTCGGCTCCGTAGGCCGACATGAGTGGGGTAGCTTCAGTTGTAATATTGCAGGTACTACGATATGCCCAGAGTATAGGTAGCAATTCATCCACCCAAGTGTTTCTTGAGCGTTCAACCCTCTTCTTGAGTCCATCAATGTTAATTCGATTAGTGACCTCTGCTTGCCCATTTGCTTAGGGATGAGTAACTGACGTGAATCGGAGTTCCAATACTCCTTGAACTCTTTGTTGTCAAACTGTTGCCTATTATCCGTAACAAGGATGCGTGGGATTCAAAACCCATATGTCACATTCTCCCAGAAAATTTGAAAAATTTGCTTGTTGGTTATCTTAGGCAGTTCCTTGGCCTGAATCAACTTAATGAAGTAGTCCATGGCGACCACAATGAACCTCATTTATCCTGATGCTATAGGAAAGGGACCTAATATGTCAATTCCCCAAATCACGAAGGGGATGGGAGAGCTAATGGACGTAAGCCTCTCTGGGGACTGTCGAACTACAGGAGCGTGCCTCGGGAATTTATCACACTTCTTCACATAAGCCTTTGCATCGGCTAACATTGTTGGCCAGTAAAACCCCAACCGAGTTATCTTGTGAGCGAGGGCCCTGTCCCCCAAGTGCTGTCCACAAATCCCCTCATGGGCTTTTTTACGTGCCTCCTCTGCTTCAAGAGGTCTCAGGACTTCAAGTATGGAATAACAAAGGACCTTTTATACAGAAGGCCTTCTATCAATGAATATTTCAATTCTCCCACCGATAACTTGTGTGCCTGCTGGGTATCGTCAGAGAGCCATCCAATCTCAACATGGGTTTTGATTGGATCTATCCAAAAACTTGCCACGTCAATCGGTGCTATCAAATTTATGACATGTATAGTAGGGGTCTTCAGGATATAGAAGTAGATACTTCTCGGGTAATTCTCGATTTGAGACGAGGCGAACTTGGATATGGCATCAGTTGTAGTGTTCTCCTCTCTTGGAACGTGTTTTGCGTACCATTCATCAAACTGAGTCAGTATCCCCTTCACAATACCTGGTATTTTTCCATAGTTTCATCCTTAGCCTCAAACTTTCCATTGACTTGAGCAACTACAAGTCTTGAGTCTCCACATATTTTAAGATTTTTGGCCCGCACAGCTCTAGCCAAGCCTAAGCCGGCAATCAACGCTTCATATTCTGCTTCGTTATTCGTAGTTGGGAAGTCCAACTTTAAAGCAAACTAAATCATGAACCCTTTGGGGATTTGCAAGACTAGGCCTGCACCACTAGGTTTTATTTTGGACGCTCCATCAAAATAGAGAACCTAATACTTTTTCAGAGTCGTGCCTTCATCTTTCTCTTTCTCTCCTCCTTCTGAAGTTACTATCTCTTGCTCCCGACTTCTTATCTGCTAATGGTGCATTCGACCATGAAGTCTGTTAAGGCCTGAGCCTTGATTGGTGTTCGAGGCTTGTACTTGATGTCAAATTCTCCTAACCCAATCTCCCATTTACTGAGCCTTGCACTGGTATTCGGGCTATGAAGAATGTTTTTCAAGGGTTGGTTTGTCAAGACTTCGATCTTGAGCGCCTAGAAGTATGGCCTTCACTTCCTCGAGGCTGTAATGAAGGCAAGCGTGAATTTTTCAGTGGTAGAGTAATTCAACTCTGCTCCATGGAGCACCTTGCTTACATAGTAGACAAGTTCCTAGAGTTTCTGTTCTTCCTTTATCAGTATTGCACTCATGGCTTATTTAAATACCGCGGGGTATAAATAAAGGGTGTCATTCAGACTAGGTTTGGCCAACAATAGGGCCTCAGCCATGTACTTCTTTTGCTGTTCAAAGGCCTCTTGGATCTCAGCTGTCAATTTAAAATAATTCACCTTCTTAAGGGTTTTGAAAAAAGGCAGGCATTTATCTCCAGACTTGGAGATAAACCTTCCTAGATCTGCGATTCTTCCTATCAGCTTCTGAACGTCCTTGATGGAGTATGGTGGCTCCATGTACAGGATGGATTTGATCTTATCGGGGTTGGCCTCGATTCCCCTCTTCGAGACCATGCGACCCAAAAAATTTCCAGACCCAACACCAAAAGCACATTTGGTGGGGTTTAACATCATCTCGTGGTGTCTCAGCACTTCGAATGCCTCTCTGAGGTGATTAATATGATCATCCTTGGCTAGGCTTTTGACTAACGTGTCATCAATATAGACCTCCATGGTCTTCCCAATTAGATGGGCAAATATCTTATTTACCAACCTTTGGTAAGTAGCTCCTGCATTCTTAAGTCCAAAATCCATAACAAGATAACAATAGACACCAAAGTCAGTTATGAAAGATATCTTGGGGTTGTCATCTTTGTGCATTTTGATCTAATTTTAACCATTGAAACCATCCATGAAACTCAGCATCTCGTGCCTAGCGGTGGCATCGACCAAGGTATAAATCCTTGGTAGGGTGTAGCAGTCTTTAGAACAACCATCATTCAAGTCAGTGAAGTCGATGCACATCCTCCACTCCCCATTGGCCTTTCTAACCATTACGGGGTTAGCCAACCACTCAGGGAATTGCATTTCCTCAATGAACCGAGCTTCTAGGAGCTTCTTGACCTCCTGTTTAATGGCTTCCAGCGTGTCACGGCATAAGTTTTCTTCTTCTGTTTCATGGCCTTCCGAGTTAGATCGATTTTCAGCTTATGGGTTATAAGTCGGGGTCAATTCCAGGAATATCAGCTGTCGTCCAAGCAAACACATCACTATTTTTTTGTAAGAAAGTTGTCAATTGTCCCTTCAAGGGCTTGTCCAAAGATGCTCCAATATACGTGACCTTCTCCGAGTCTAAGGAGTCTAGGAGAATTGGGACTAAGTCCTCTACTGGCTTCCCTCGAAGTTCTTCATTCTCACAGACATCCATGTCTTCTATGAGGAGGACCTGCCCCTAGTTCCATCGGCCTAAGTGCTGCAATATAGCAACTGCGGGCCATTTTCTGATCTCCTCTTGCCTCACCGACACTGTTCCTAGTTGGGAAGTTCAGTACCATGTGGCAAGTTGAGCGCGCGGCCTTAAAAGCATGGATTCCTGTTCTATCCATGATAACGTTATAAGTAGAAGCTGCCTTAAGAATCTGAAAGGTTAACATTTGCGTGGCCTCCATGGGCTCTTCCCCAATAGTCACGGGAAGTTTTATTGCTCCTTCAACATGGAATTCCACTTGACTAAACCTGTAGATGGGTGCGTCAGATGGAGTTAGTTGAGAATCATTGTAGCCCATCCATAAGAATGTGTTATGGAAAAGAATATTCACGAAATCTCCATTGTCCACAAGGACCCTCATGAGAGGACAATTTCCAATAATTGGTGTGATATCTAAACGATCTTCCTGAGGAAATTTCAAACCTTCAAGGTCTGGGTCATCGAACTCAAGCATCATCTCCGACTTGGAACGCTTAGACGGTTCTCCGACTATACTCATTACCTCCCTCGCATAAACTTTTTGAGAGTTCCTTGTATTCCGAGCTGTTGTAGGATCCCTTGAGATCATATTGATTATTGGCCCTGAGGGCTGTGGGTTACGATCCATGCCATTACATCTTCGATCATTATCTCTTTTTTGGCTTCCCGCCTATTCACCCTTGGTGAATTGTCCGAGCTTTCCTCTTCGAATTAAATACTCAATCTCATCCTTTAGTTGCCTGCAATCGTTGGTGTTATGACCAACATCCTTATGGAACTTATAGAACTGGTTCTTGTCTTTTTTCTCGGGGTCTCCCCTTAGTGGCTTCGGCCATCTGAAATCCTTATCTTTCTCAATCTCCATCAGTATTTGGCTTCTCGGCGCGTTCAGCCTTGCATACTCAGTGAACCTTGATGGTTGATTATTTTTGGAAGGAGGATCAGAATTCTTGCCAGTTCGAGGATATTTGTCTGTGGCGTCGTACTCTCGGTCCATATTCCACTTCTTAATGCTAGTGGGTTCATTATTTACCAATGTCTTTCTCATGCTTTTCTCAATCTTGATGTATTTTCCGGTCCTATCTTGGAGCTGTAACATGCTTTCAGGGGGGCGCTTAGCTAGGGACATCTTGAAGAATTCGTCTTTGGTCCCTTGCTTCAGTGATATCATAGCTACTTTGTCGTCAAGATCCGGTACCTTCAAGGATTCCTTTGTGAAATGATTCAGATAGTCTCTTAGGGACTCCTTTGCTCCTTGTACAATGCCCATAAGAGAGACTGAATTTTTCTCATATATTCTGCCATTAATGATTGCTTAATGAAAGCTTGGCTCAAATCCTTGAAGGATCTAATCGATTTTGCGGGTAGACGGCTCTACCACCTTTGAGTTATACCCGACAGGGTTTGAGGAAAGGCCCGACACTTGATAGTGTCGTTCACGGGCTGTAGCAACAGGGAGTTAGAGAACGTCCTGACATGGTTAGATGGGTCGCCAGTACCATCATACACTTTGATGGTAGGCATCTTAAACTTTCTTGAGATGTGGACATTCATTATCTTTTCAGTAAACGGTGGTTTTAGATCATCAGGATCTCCTAGGGGCATCAAATCACTTGGATCGGCCCTTGAGGTTGCAGCCCTTTTTATTTTTCGACCATCCAGATCTATGATAGGATGAAAATCCCTTTGTCTCACTGCAGGTGGAGGTCTTGGTGTCAAGTGCCTCTCTAGGTCACACTTCACCCTTTGGATCTCAGTTTCATGAGCCCTGATCCTCTCCTTTACATCTTGGGGAAGCCCCTTGAGTGCTCCTAGGGTGCTGGTTACCACTAGGCATCGGCTCTTTACTAGCACGCCTCCTCCTTGGAGCGACCTCGTCGTCCGATGATTCACAGTCTCTATCAGAGTAGGGTCCAAAAAATTCTCGGTCCTCAGGGATGGGAGCCATGGCCACTTATGTATTGGGGTGTCCTCCCTTGTCCTTCACTCCGATTAGAGTGTCCACTTCCTCCAATCTCGGGGTATAGAGGTATCCCGTAAGCGGGGTTAGTGGTCATGATCGTTGAGTACTCATACCCAACGGGTTGAGGGTTCACAGGTGCATGTAGCTGCAAAAATTGGGGATTCGTCCCTTGCCGGGGGATTTATCCCTTGTGGCTGAGCCTCGATTGCCCCTGCGGGGGTTCCACCATCTTGGGTGGTGGCATAGGTTGAGTGTGGAGGTATCTTCACTATCGATGAGATCGTTTGTTATATGACGGGATCATCGATTCCACCATTATTTATGCTTCGTGTAAGTACCATGGTGGTTGTTGTCTTCCCACAAACGACGCCAAATATTGTGAAATAAAAGTTAGGGTTGTGATTGCAATTAATACTAGGGTTGGTGAGTTTCGAGCTTTAATGGTTGTTCTCGCGATGAGGACTAGTCGTCCTTGCGAGATGCCTATGTATATTTGTGTTTTGGAGAATCTAGCCAAAAATATAGTTTATGATGATGCTCTCAGCGATGGCGGCGAGGGCACACCAAGGACGTAGTAGTCTGTATGCCCTTATTCGAGGATTAAGCCAAAAAGTAGTTCTAGGTTGAGGGGTAGAGCCCTTTATATAGAGATGAGTCTAAGGTTACACTTGTGTTGGGAGACTTGGTGGACAAGTCTCCTACTTAGATAGTAAGTAAGACTCTCTTAGAAGGTGGATTCTGGATCCTTCCTAGGAGAGTTCGTTTCCATGTTAGATTCGATATAGGTGTCCTCGTGGATCTCATTCTCAAGCCTGCTCGGCGGGCTTATCATGTAGTTGATTTCGGGCCGTGGGCTACACGACCCACTTTTGATCGCGGTCGTCACAGTTTACTTGGATTATCAAAACTCATATTGGACCGTGACCGTGATGACCTACTTTGGGTCATGGCGTCACGGGCTTGACCAGTCAACTTTTATGACACAATTAATTCAACATTAATTGTGTCTTTACGGATTACTTTTCATCCATATCACGATATATAGTAACTCAAGACATTTGTGCCCTTCATTACTTTGATAGGAAAACATGTTTATTGATACGTTTTCATTGGGATTACTTGGAAATGATAGTTCCTTGCTAGTGAGAACATGTGATGTTAATTATAAAAAAGAAAAAGAACATGTGATGTTGTGAAGTTTGAGAATAAAGTTGACAATAGCTGAATTTGTAAAAAAAACAATAGGAATTGCTTTTAGAATAAAAAGATTCTCCAATTTTTCTAAGAAAGTATACATGCCGAAAGCGCTCTCTCTTCCTCATAACACTAATACAAAATAGCATTTTGATACTTTTTTGGTGCGCTATAATCTACCTTCCATGCTATATATTAATTAATTGGGTTAAATATCAAATAAGTGACTAATTGCGTCCAAAAAATTCAACTAGATCACTCATTGTAAATTGAATTCAAAATAATCATCAATTAACTTAATTTGATTATTTCATTAAAGTCGAAAACTAAAATTAGTCAAAATCGAAAAAATTTAACACTAGAAGGTAGGGCTCATCCTGAGACTCAATATGGTTATTAAAACTTATTATTTGACTAACCGAATCATGATGAAATCTAGTTTCTAATCTTAAAAATCTCATAAATAATTTAAGTACGAGAATCAAAGTCAGATTTCATCAGACAGATAGAAAATTTTAGTAATCATATTGAAGGCCAAACGAGCTCTACCATCCTATATTACCATTTTTCAATTTTGAATAATTTTAATTTTCAAATTTATCGGAATGATCAAATTATGTTAACTGATGACCATTTTGAGTTAAATTTACAATGAATGATTTACTCGAAAATTTTGAACATAGTCAGTCACCTAATTAATATTTAATCCTATATTATTATTTTTAAGATGGTCAAGTGACGCCCTCATGGTTTGACATTCACGAGATACCAATAATGTCAGTAAATTAGCTTCATGTTGTCTATTTCTCAAGGTCCAAAGGAGCCCTTCCATGATCTTTTCTCGATAATTTTACTTTATTCTTAATCTGTTAGATACTTGCTTAAATTTTTGAATACATATATAAAGAATCTTTCTTTATTTTTTGTGTCTATAAAATGTATTTATGTACACACTTTTTGTTATTAATTAAATCAAATATTTTCTCAATATTGACTTGACTCTGCATTTTTTACGTCAGCAAAGTGGATCGATTATAATCTATTTGTGTATAACCGTGTACTTGATAAATCGATTATATTCTATCTTAAATTAACTCAAGTATGTACGTTACGTGTCACTCTATTATAACTAACATGTAAAAAATGGAACACTTAACGCAAGGCGTGTCGTGTCAGGAATAATTTTAGATAACTAAAGAAACGCACGTCGCATTTATTGATTGTTCTGTTCCTCTATAATACTCTACGTCATCTCTAACCTACATTAACCCTAATCTAGCCTAAATTTTATTCTAAATTTTATTATATAACTATAAATATTTATAGCATATTTAAGGTTTAAATATATAATATTATAATATAAAAAAAAGATGTATATATCTTCATAATTATTATATATATATAGATGTATAGATGTATTGATTATATTTTATTTATAAAACAATAATGTTATGTAATATTAAGTGTAATAAAATTATTTTATTGTTAACTAAATTTATAAAAATTTTAATATAATAAGATATGTTTTAGTCATATATTTTATTTAATATTCATAATAATTACTCATTTTTATTTCACAATATTTACTTTAAAATATTAATATAAATATAAAAATGTTATAATATTATAATTAAATATCTTTTTATTAAATATATTATTTTATTTCTACTAAGATAGAACATAATTAATTAAACTCCCTTTCAAAAAATTATTAATTAAACTTATTTTAATTTTATATTTAAAATTAATAAAAATAATAATATTATGATTATAACTAATACCACTACAGCAAAAATTCTTATCGATTCAATAAAATTTTAACTAATCATATTTTAACTAACAATTTTGGATGTTACATTATAATGCTCTTAGTCTTCTTAGCATTTGTTTATGCTTTTTACTTGAATCCTAATTAATAGATTAAATATCACAAAAAAAAAATCATTTGTGTAACGGCTTAGAATAAAAGAAAAGAAATGTTTGACTTTTACCATGAATGTTTCCTGAATTTAATATGCTACTGTTTTCATATGCTACTGTTTTATACAAATTCCACCAAATGCAACTAAAGCATCATATCCCGATTTTTAATACATTTTTACAATCTCTGTAGTAAAACGTATCTGGATTCCCCAAAAAATGAGAGAGGGGTGCTCAAAGCAGTTGAAAATGTGCATACAATGATAGACAAGGAGGTTGCTGCTGGGACAAATCCTAAAAATATGTTTATCTTGTAGTACTGATACACCTGTACACACACTTTGTATGTATTTGAAGACAAGATGTAAAGACTATATAAACTGGAATACAAATCAACCTCAAAAACCCGGAATTACTTGAAACAGACTCCTTCCTGTACTCCACTATTGTTAATGGATTTTTTCCCAAGTACTTTATAAATGGTAACTTTCCTCGTAATAATATGGGACCCTGCGTGCATTTATATGTACCCACGAATTATATTTGAACACATGTCATGCCACGTCAGTTTCTAACTATTTTGGTACAACTTTTGGGTTACGTAGCATTACTCTTTATTTTAACGTATTTAGATTAAATGTATTCAACAAATTCCCCCTAATCTAAACATAGACCAACTCATGCCTACTTGTTCTCTACTACTGCAACATCCTCAACTCCAATCAATTTCTTCATTGCTTTGAATTTAGTTTTTCCCAACGCATTGGTCAAGATGTCTGCCCTTTGCTCCTGCGTGGCAATGTACATAACAACCAATTCCCCACGCTCAATACATTCTCTAATGAAATGGAACCTAACATCGATATGTTGGCTCCTCTCGTGTAGAACAAAATTTTTCATCAACTCAATGGCTAATCGATTATCCACAGAAAGAACCACTTCTCCAATCTGCTGTCCCACTATTTCACTTAACAATCCACGAAGCCAAATACTTTGACAAGCTGCAATGATTGCAGCCATATATTTAGCCTCACAAGATGACAATGCTATAACTCTCTTGCTTCTGAGACGCCCATGACACCAAATTACCATTCAAATAGAAACACATCCCGCCTGTGCTACATCTGTCTATTACATCCCCAGCCAGATCACTTTCTGAGAACCCAATTATCGCTTTCTTGTTCTCATCCCTAGTGTATACCAGTCTGTGGTCTACTATACCACTTATATATCTTAATATATACTACACAACCTGTTGATGCTTGATTATTGGACGCTCTATAAATCTACTCACAACACCTACAGCGTATGAAATATCTGGTCTTGTGTGTGTTAAATACCTTAAACTCCCAACGATGCACCTGTACTCAGTAGCGTTTACGGTCTTCCCATTCTCATCCATGTCTAGCTGCAAATTCTACTCCATTTGAAACCTCGACAAGTTACAGTTCTGTATACCCGATTTCTCCAGTATTTTCTTAATATATGCAGACTGTTTCAGGGTGGTGTGCATTTTTCCTTGCTGTACTTCAATTCCGAGATAAAAAAACAACAACCCCAGATCACTCATCTCAAAATACTCCTTCATTTGTTTCTTAAACTCGTTGATTTCATCAATATTAGACCCAGCCACTAGCAAATCATCAACATACACTCCAACTATCAGAACACTCTCCTTCGTACTCATGGTATACACTGAATGCTCGTGTAAGAATGTTTTGAAACCCAGGCCCTTCAAAATTTAACCAATTTAGAATTCCATGCTCCAGGGGCTTGGCGTAGTCCGTATAATGCCTACAATAACTTATACACCTTGCGCTCTTGTCCTTTCTTTGTGAAACATTCAGGTTGAATTATGTACACCTCTTCGAGTAAGTCTCCATTCAAAAATGCTGGCTTAACATCGAGATAATGTACTTCCCAATTTTCTTTTGTTGATAGTGCTAACAACAGTCTTATAGTCTCAATGTGTGCTACTGGAGTGAACACTTCATTGTAATCTATTCTTTTTCTTTGTACATACCCCTTTGCCACCAAACGAGCTTTGTGCTTCACAATATTTCCATCCGAATCCTTTTTAAATTTATATACCCATTTCAAACCTATGGGTTTTTGTCCCACTGGGAAATCAGTAAGTACCCAGGTCTGATTTTTCTCAATAGTTTCAAACTCCATCTTCATTATTTCTCGCCACTCTAATTCCTTAAATGCTTCACTATACGATGCAGGTTCTTCTACCTTTAACAGCATAAGCTAGTCTAACATCTCTATGACCTCAGTCTCATTATACAACTCCTCCAATGATCTGAACTTCTGTGGTGGGCTGTCTGTTATCTCACCGTGGTCTATTGTCTCACCAGTACGTTCTGCAGATCCCTCGACATTTTTGGCACTGGTTGTATGAATTGGTGTGCTTGGTTCATCACTGGTCACTGAACCAAAGTTTTCATCTGCTGCATCTCCAAATACCATGAGAATGCCTGAAATTACTACTTCCTCCCTCGAGTTCGTTTCCCATGGCTAGAAGTCTTTCTCATGATAAACCACATCTCTACTTACCTGGACACTTCCCGTTACTGGATCAAATAATCTGCTTGCTTTTGTCCCCGGTTCCCTTCCATGATAGACAACCTGTTTACTACGATCGTCTAGCTTCTTCACATGTATAGCCGAAATTTTTATATATGCAACACATCCAAACACTTTTATATGAGCTAAGTTTGATTTTTTATCACTCCACACCTCTTAAGTTGTTCCACTCTGATACCAAATGTAGTATCGATACACATGTACACACAAACTTTGTATGTATTTGATGACAAGAAGAACGTAAAACTGAACTTATTATTTATTCATACAAACGTACAGACTATATAAACTGGAGTACAAACTAACCTAAAAACCAGGAACTACTTGAAACAGACTCCTCCTCTACTCCACTACTGTTATTGGCTCCTATAGACAAGCTCCTACTAACTCACTAAATCCAATTTGCTACATAATAACTAAAAACTATATTTATTTTAACATGTTTAGATTAAATACATTCAACATATATGCGGTGAAAGTGAAGGAGGTCCCTCTTTTCCTGCTTCGAACACATACTCGGTTACGTGTTCTCACTTGTCAGTGTTATGGTTGCAATGAGTTTTGCAGGTGCCTTGGCTTTAGCAAGCATTTTGCTTTACTCAAAAACTTGAGGAGGAGGAGGGGCCATATTTAGTGGATGGGTACATTTTAATTCTTCATTCATGCAACCAATAACACCTGAAGCAAAGAAGGTACTGGCTAACACGATACTGGTTTCTGTGTTTCCCCCCATCTTTTAATAGTTACTATAATTTTGTGACACTAATCACATGAATCCTTTTTTATAAATCAGTAAGAAATGTTATCCAATATATAGATGACCAGTATCATGTCAATGTAGCTCCATGTCAACAATGTTGGCACAAAATAAGCTATATACAATATAGACGATGTATTTTGTATAAAGAACAGGAGAAAACAACTATATTTTCCAAAGACTATCTCGATATATTATTTGCTGCAGAATACAGACTAAATACTTGAATGAAAGAAAAATGTCCTGCAAATCAGGAACCACATAACAGCTATCCTAGAAAGACTCAAACACTACCACTTATTTGCTACTGCTCCTACAAATACTCCAGTCCATGGAGACCACGTCCAACACCAGCTAACAGACTCGTGAAAAATAATTAAAATAAACAAACAGATAAATAAATAAGTTCAGATTAAAAGCCCAACAAAACTCCCCCTTAATCTAAACTTGTCCGAGACACTCTTTTACTCCGAGTAGGTTCCGCATTTTCTCGAACTTGACAGCAGTGAGAGCTTTGGTCAGAGGATCAACTTGTTGCTCTTCAATAGACACATGCTTCATAATTATCTCTCCATTTTCAACACATTCGCGTATGAAGTGATAGTGAATATCGATGTGTTTTCTTCTACCATGAAACACTGGGTTTTTGGCCAAATCAATGGCTGATTTGTTGTCAATGAATAAAGTAACTGGAACAATGTTGTAACCTGTGATATGTGACAATAACTTCCTTAGCCAAACAGCTTGACATGCTGCTGCCATCGCATCCATGAATTCTGCCTCGCAGGAGGAGAGTGCAACGCATCTTTGTTTCTGGGATGTCCAAGTTATCAAGCTGTCATTGAGGTAAAACACCATACCCACTGTGCTTTTCCTGTCCTCCACGTAACCAGCCAAGTCACTGTCAGAATGCCCAATTATCAGCTCATTCTCGCTGTTATTCGTATATATTAAACCATAGTTGATCGTGCCTTTAACATATCGGAGTATTCGTTTGTCTGCGTTTAGGTGCATCACCGTCGGTTTTTCCATAAACCTACTCACAATGCCCACCGAATAAGCTAAATCAGGTCTAGTGTGAACCAAATACCTCAACCCTCCAATCATACTCTTGAAGCTTGTGGGATCGACCAATATGCCATTTTCATCTTTACTAATAATTTCTTTGGGGTGCATGGGAACCTTGGTTGAGTTGCAGTCCACTAATCCAGCCTTGTTGAGAATTTTCTTCGCATATCCCGATTCCTTTATCTGAATAAAACCATTGCCTTGCTTAACCTCGATGCCCAGGTAGTATGTTAATTTCCCCAGATCACTCATATCAAATTTCATTGCCATTTGCTCCTTGAATTCTTTAATAGCTGTCATGCTCGACCCTGTTAGTAACAGATCATCGACATAAACTGCGATGACCAGTACATCATTTCCAGTGTTTCTTGTGTATACTCCTTGTTCATAAGCACACCTAACAAACCCGAGTTCCTTCAAACACTCATTTAGTTTTGAGTACCATGCCTGCGGGGCTTGTCGAAGACCATACAAAGCCTTTACGAGTTTATAAACAAGGTGCTCTTTTCCTTGTTTGACATATCCTTCAGGTTGCCTAACGTACACCTCCTCCTTAACTTCTCCGTTCAGAAACGCTGTTTTCACATCAAGATGGTGTACTTCCCAGCTTCCCTTTGCTGCTAAAACAAGTAATAGTCTGATGGTTTCAATTCGTGTAACCGGAGCAAACACCTCATCAAAATCCACACCTTGTTTCTGGATAGCCTTTTGCCACGATTCTCGCCTTGTGCTTGATGATATTCCCATCTGCATCGCGTTTAATTTTGTATATCCATTTCAAATCAATGGCTCTTCGATTATATGGTAATTCTGTCAACTCCCAGGTACCATTTCTCTCTATTGCATCCATCTCGACTTCCATATCTTTTCTCCATTCATGTCCCTTCACTGCTTCAGAGTAGTTTACTGGCTCATCTACTCCCATGAGGTACAATTCATTGTCTTCTAGTTCAATATGCTCAGTGTTAGCATAAATGTCGCTGAGGTGTCTGAAATTTTGTGGCTGATCTTCTGAACTCGAGCTTATGCGAGACACACTGGAGCCTGGTGTACTACCCATAGTTTTCTTATAATGGCTTTCTTTTGTTCCTTGAGGGCTCGACATCTCACTTTCTGAATGGGTGTCATAACTTTCTCCTGAATTTTCAAGACTCGTCGTCCCTCCTTCTGTAGCAGCGTTCCTTGTCACTATCGTAAATGTCCCTGTTTGCGAGGTTTGCAAATCAATGTCATCTTTCCAGTCCCACGAATTTCTTTCTTCAAATACAACATCATGACTTACATATATTGCATTAGTTTCAGGATCATACAATCTGTAAGCCTTGGTTCCAGGCTCTTTACCCAGGTGAATGGTGGCTTTGATCCTATTGTCCAGCTTTTTCATGTGCACAGAGGGTACCTTCATGTAAGCAAAGCATCCAAAGACACGCAAATGATCCATGTGCGGCTTCTTCCCGGACCATGCCTTAAATGGTGTGATTCCAGTTACTGCGCGGGTTGGAAGTCTGTTTAGTAAGTATGTAGCATGTCGCACAGCCTCTCCCCAGAATTAATTAGGCATATTCATTTCTTTCAATAAACTTCTTGACATCTCGATCAGAGTTCTATTACGCCGTTTGATAATGCCATTTTGCTGGGGCGTATATGGTGCAGAAAAATGTCATGTGATCCCAGCTTCTTTGCAATACTGGGTGAACTCATTTGAGGTAAACTCCCCGCCATTATTTGTTTTGAATGTCATGATCTTTTTCTCTGGACTATTCTCCACTAGTGCACAAAAATTTTTAAAGGCTCCGAAGGCTTCACTTTTGTTTTTCAACAGATAAGTCCATATTATACGACTGTAATCATCTATCAAAACAAATATATATAAGTTACCTCGGGGAGTACTTGGTGTAATTGGTCCGTAGAGGTCATCGTGCACCAGTTCCAATGGTTTCTTTGCTGTGAAGTTGGCTTGGTGGGGAAAGGCCTTTCTGGTCTGCTTTGACATTAAGCAGCTGGTACACACCTTCCCTGGTTGTTCTATATTCGGCATACCATACATCATGTTGGTAGCAGTCATGAGCTTCATTGCTTTAAAATTAATATGGCCCAGGCGTAAGTGCCAAAGCCAATCCTTATTCTCGTACTTCGCCATTAAACAACTTGATTCACCACTGTAAATAATAATCTTGTATAATCGATTTGTAGAGCGTTTTACCTTCATGAGCAAATCACCTTGTACGTCATGAACCCAAAGCATGTCCCCCTTAAGTACAATTATGTATCCATCTTCTGAGAGTTGTCCAAGGCTAATTATATTACTTCGAAGAGAAGGGATGTAATATACCTCGTTTTGCACTCTGCTCTCTCCGTTCTTGCACCTTAGCATGACTGATCTCTTGCCCTTTATTTATACCGTCGAGCCATCGCCAAATCTTACCTGACCTGTCACTCTTTCATCCAGCTTGTCAAATTTTTAATATTGTCCAGTCATGTGGTTGCTTGCCCCATCATCAAGGTACCACATGTTGGATATCATCTGGTTTTATATACCGTCATGGATGAGTTTTGGCAGTACTTGAACCTCATTAACCAACATGACTGTTTTTTCATGCTTCTCCCTCTCAACCATCAACAGTGTTGGTTCATCGTCTGGAATCTGGGCGATGTGAGCCTCTTCTTTCACGTCCCTGTCACGTCTTGGTTTCTTGCACTCAGCAGCGAAGTGGCCATATGCACTACAGTTAAAACACCGAATTTTACTTTTGTCACGGATGCCACGACCATAATCCTTGCCTGGAGGTCTGTCGTTTCCTCCTCTGTTCGAACGTTTCATCCATTCCTCTCTCATAAGCAACAATTTGCTCTCGTCCTTTTCCTTCTCAAGCCACTCTTCTTTGGTGAGTAGAAGTTGACTCCCCCCGGTTTTCGTTTGTCCTTTCAGCCTTTCTTCATGCGTTTTTAGGGACGCCACTGCTTCTTCTACTGACATGTTTTCCAGGTCACCAAATTGCTCTATGGTAGAGGCAATCTATAAGAACTTCGAAGGGACTGCACGGAGTAACTTCTTTACTACATAGCTCTCAGTAATCTCTTCTCCCAATGCACGTATGTTGGTGACAAGCCCATTCAATTTTATACGGAAATCGTCAATGGAGTCTGCATCCTTCATGATTATGGATTCAAACTCTGCCTTGAGAGTTTGCACCTTGGCCTTCTTGACCCGTTCAACACCCTGGGACATCACCTTGATGGCCTCACATGCCTCCTTGGCAGTTTCCTTTTCTGCAAGTGAAAGGAGTACGTCTTTAGGAATGCCCTGGTAAATTGCAGGAAGAGCAATCTTATCAATCTTATCCTCAACCACCGTTGTTTTCGGATCCTTTGGCGATATGGCATCCCAAACACCATGGGCTTGTATATACACCTTCATCTTCATGGCCCATGTTGTGTAGTTTGCTCGTGTGAGCATGAGGTAGCTCAATCCAATCACACCGTCTTTGGCTTTTCCGTTCTCCATCGTTTGTGCCTTTGGCATATACTTGGGCATCAACTAGATTACCTAAGCTCTGATACCAGATTGTTGGCACAAAATAAGCTGTATACAATATAGACTATGTATTTTGTATAAAAAACAGGAGAAAACAACTATATTTACCAAAGACTATCTCAATATATTATTTGCTGCAGAATACAGACTAAATACTTGAATGAAAGAAAAATGTCCTGCAAATCAGGAACCACATAACAACTATCCTAGAAAGACTCAAACACTACCAATTATTTGCTACTTCTCCTACAAATACTCCAGTCCATGAAGACCACGTCCAACACCAGCTAACAGACTCGTGAAAAACAATTAAAACAAACAAACAGATAAATAAATAAGTTTAGATGAAAAGCCCAACAAACAATTAAGCGAAGGACCCAACTTCCACATGTTGAAGTAAAAAAATACTCTAAACCAAGAATATCAACATCGATTGTGCATGGTGTTATAGGATATCAGTTTAGAAGCTGCAATGGACAAATCTGGAAATCTAGAATTATAAATCCAGTGCCCCATTTTGACAATGGACTTTATAAATCCCATCGTATACGTAGGTAGTGTAATTTTGAATATTTGAGGGGAAAAAGTCTGTATAATGGTGACTTGCTTACATTTACAAGGACATGTTAACAACACAACATTAAAATATTGGGTTAGTATGTTCCCTTTTTGCTCTATATGAATGTCGGCATTCTTTCAAATATTAGGGCCTGTGATCAGGTCGAGATTATTGTATAGTTTGATGATCAAAACTACATTGATCTTTTAGAAAGTTTTGCCTAATCAAACTAGTGCACATACATTAAATATTAAGTAATTTCTAACATTTTTGTACACTTTTCGTCCAGTTGATATGTAGTCATTTTTTTCCTTATAGCTAAATTAAAAAAGAAAAAGAAATAAGAAATAAGAAGGGCTTATTTATTTACTAAATTGAACAAGTTCAAAGTTTAAGATCTGGTATCTAGTGAAATGATAATGGCATGCATTTTCTCTACTTGTTATATTATCATGTTACTTATGGTTCATGGAAAACATATAGATATTTGTTTACTTCTGATAAATATCTAACATTTAGAATATCTGCGGACTCCAATCTTGTGGTTCCACGGTACTGTGATTTATATGTACAATATAGTGATTATTATGTATAATTTAGTGATTACTATTACTACGCCATAGATGGACATATGTGTAGTCTTATGGTTTTAGATTTTTGCAACGCTTGTTCGAAGTTGCAATATGCAATATATGGCGTATTATATGTACAGTTTAGTAAATAATATGTATAATATAACGATTTTTTTTTACCTTTTTCACTGCCCTCCGCTTTCACTTGTTCATTTTGGTTTGTTGTATGGTTCTTACTCTTCAAATTGATCCTGACATTCTTGTGTCTCGTGTTGTTTTTTATCTTGACTTTCTTGTGTCTCGTGTTGTTCAAATTCCATCCAATCTTGACTTTCTTGTGTTCTTCAAATTCCATCTGATCTTGATTTTTTTGTCCTCGAATATCCTCCTGAGTAGTGTCTGGTGTTTTTTGTGTTGGTATTTTATCGTACATAGTTTTTATTCAATTATTAGGATCATACATGATGACAAGGATCATGAAGGACAAATAGAAAATATGCAGACTAATCCAAAAAATTCGAAATAACATATTAAGTGTAGAATACATACTTTGTTGTAGTGTACTAGTCTTCCTGCAGTTTGCTTAAATTTATTAGTTGGTCTTGTATAAATCATATGTTTCTTCACTGTATCACTATTTCTTCTTGGAGGATGTTGTGCATGGCATGCTTGTATAATAACAAGACTAAGTCCCATTGAAAACCCTGAGATTTAGTTGTTTGATGTTCAATTATGTACTTTGTATGTATTACTTGAGTCTATAAAAAAGTTAGAAGATTAGACTGAAGTATTTTTTTGTAAACAGATTCAAGCTAAGGAATAAATTTTGAAAGAAGATCAAGCCATGATCATGCCTCAGAGAAAAGTGAAGAAACTTGGAGTTGAATAAAAATGGTTTATGAAAAATGTTTTTAAGCCAAGATATTGACAAGTGACAGATCAAGTAATATCGAGAAGTCATTCGAGAAGTCCAGAATGACTTATCAAGAAGTCCAAAATGGCTTATAAAGAAGTCTCAGAGATATCGACAAGTCAAATGAAGATGTGAAGATTGGAGATATCGATAAGTCATTTCTGCATGTAGAGAACTCATAGATATCGACAAGACAAAATGAAGATGTGAAGATTGGAGATATCGACAAGTCAATTTTTCATTAGACATCTCAGAGATATCGACAAGTCAAAATGTATATAGAGATCTCTGAGATATTGACAAGTCAATACTACATGTAGAGATCTCAGACATATCGACAAGTCATTCAACATGTAAAGGTCAAGAGCTCGACAAGTCAAATATACCTTTAGAGAACTCAGAGATCTTGATAAGTCATTATACTTATTGAGATGTCACTTCTCTATAGAACAAACTGGAGATCTTGATATGCCTCTCAAATACAGAATGCAAATAAATTCAAGATTCAAGATTATCATTCAACAAACGATCTATCAACTAGATTGAAAAGTATACAATGTAGCTGGAAAGAATACAAGATTAAGGGCCAAGATTAACTAGACAAAGGATGGTCACAGACCTGCAAGATTCTGCACATATTTGCTAAGCTAGAAATGGAAATAGAAAAAGATTGCTTTAGAAAAGAGTTTAGTACATTTTAGTGCAAGTTTTATAAACCTGTGTCGCTAGTGTATAAAGCATGCACTGGTCAGTTTAGAAGTAACAAACAAATTCACATTTTCTTGTATTCTCTCAAGGAAGAAGTTGAGTTCTTATATTTTTAAGAAACATAATTTGTAGCAAGACAAACGTAATTAATACAAATTAAGTGAGTTTTGAAATTTGTGTTTGTTGTTCTATTTCAGTTAAACATAATATATCTTCAAATTATAAACTACTTTGTTCATAATTATCCAAACAAACTTTAAAAAGGCTAAAAATCTAGAAATACATTCACCCTCCCCCCTCTGTCTTGTACTCAATAGCTAACAAGTGGTATTAGAGCAAAATAATAAAGTAAATAGATCAAGATCTTGGAAGTATGAATGCACAAAAGATAAGAAAAATCAAGATACCATCCTTTGATAAAATCAACTACACTTTAGAGAAAGAAGATGATTTGTTCATAAGGATGACCAACCCATTATATATTCAGATTCTCAAGAATGGCCCTTTTACTCCCATAGAAAGGGTTGATGAATCTACTGATTGAAATATGGTCATTCCAGCTCATTATGCCCCTAAAGACCCCTCAAAATACACTGCAACTAAAAAGGAAAAAGTCTCCCTGGATAGTGGCCTGCAACAAATTCTGATAGAGTCACTTGACAATGTTATGTATAACAATATTGTCAACTGTGACACAGCCAAACAAATTTGGGAGAAGATTGAGATTTTGTGTGTGGGTACAGAGGAAGTTAGATCAAAGCAAAGGAGGATACTAGTGTCTCAGTATGAGAGATTCATGGCAAAGCCTAAAGAAGGAAGTACTGAAGTTTTTGAAAGGTTTAACAAATTGATAAATGACTTGTAGCTTCATGATAAGTATTATGAAGCTGAGGAGGTTAACCTAAATTCTTGCTAGCTCTTCCTGACCACCTTGAATAGAAAATATAAGCTATTAGAGAAGGAAGAGACTTGAGCAGAATAACACTGGAAGTTTTATATTGGATCCTGAAAACTTATGAGCTTGAAATATTGCAAAGAAAGTTAATAAAGGAAAAACAAGGACGTGTAGTTGATGGTTGCAGTGCCTTAGTTATAAATAACAGTGAAGCAAGTGAAGATGAACAAGATACTCAAGTTCCAATTATTTAAGCTGTGGAGCAAAAGAACAAAGGACCTCAGAACCAAGTTATTTTACAGCTAGGGGAAGATGAATTTTATACCTTGGATGAGTTAGATGAGATGGATCAATATATGGCTTACCTGGCTAGGAGATTCTCTAACATTAGAGTTAAAAAACCAAGATTCTTCAAGAACAAGGGACAGTCTTCCAACAACAACAATTGAAAACCAAAGACTCAATACAACTCAACTAGCAAAGATGGCTACAAGAATGGATTTATTGACAGATCAAAGATAAGGTGCTTCAACTGTGATGAGTTGGGTCACGTTGCTACTAAGTACAGGAAGCCCGAGAAGGTGAAGAAGGATAAAGTCTATCTGGAATTGGAGGTAAAGTATGAAGCTCTTGAAGAAACAGCAAGGAAAGTCTTACATTGTTGAAGGCAAAAGTTAGGATGACACTGATGATGAAGATGAGAATAAAGAGTTTGGAAACTATGCAATTATGGCTCTTGAGTAAGGAGAATCATCCTCATAAAAATCTAAGGTACCAACTATAACTACCATTGATTTAAATACAAGCTAATATAAAAAAACTGTTGAAAAGATGAGTTTAGAGATGTTTCATATCCATACAAGCATGGTGGCAGCTACTGAGGAAGTGAGTAGACTATCAAATTTGAATGAGAACCTTGAAATTGATAAGCAAGATTTGGAACTGCAGCTTGTTGAGCTTGAAACTGTGAAGTAAGAAAATGAATATTTGAAGAACAAGCTGAAGTGTGCAAGTGAAATAAAAGCTGTGTTGAGGGAAAAGTTGGAGAAGAATGTGGTGAAACTGAAGTCTTTCAGGAATGCATCTCAGTTGGTTGGACAGTACCATGAGAAGGACAAACCATGTGTTAACATAGCTATTGGTTTGAACTATGATTCTTTGAACATCAACAAGAAAAATAAAGCTGACAAAGGTAAAGCTATAGCAAATCAAGATTTCCCAGTTATGCTGAGAAAAGTTGATGCACTTTTGTTCAAAACAATTGACTTCGTTATTAAGCAAGAGCTTGCAGATGAGGAAAATGAGAAGAAATGCATACAAATAACTCCAACTCCTAAAACTGAAATGTTAGATATATTTGAGATGTCATGTCTAATATGATTCATGTTTAATTTTCAGATCTTAACAAACAGGTCATATCAGGACTTACTGAAATCAGGACATACTGGAAGTTAGAACTTAATATCAGAACTTAAGGTCATATCAGAACTTAAGTGCGGGAAGACTTTCATATAAGGAAGGAAGCTAATTTACAGTAGAAGATCGAGACTAAAACAAATAAAGATATGCATGGAAAGAGTTAGAAGATTGGAAGACTTGTAGAAGATATCTGATTGATATATTTTAGGAGACAGAATTATATTCCATATCAATTAGAAGTTATCTTGTAACCGTGTACCATTTAAACACATACTTAGGGTTTACACTATATATGTTATCATTATCAAGAAGATTATACATTGTAACCTAGCAGCTCTTAGTGATATTTGTTCATCACTGAGAGAGAACAACAGTTCTTATTGTAACAGAGTTTATTCGATATACTTGATCTTTGTTACATACTTTTGTTAAATCGATATGATTGTATTAACACTGTATTCAACCCCATTCTACAATTGGTATCAGAGCTTTTCTGTTAACACACATACAGTAAAGATCCAAACAAGCATGTCTGAAGAAGCACAAACTCCAACCAAGCCCACCAAAACTGAAAAAACTCAAAAGACTCAAACCCACAGTCGATATGAGACTATTAGGGTTTCCATACTGAGACCTTCTGAGTATCCCATATGGAAAGTGAAGATGACTATGTTTCTGGAAGCTACAGATCCAGAATACCTTGACAGAATTAATGAAGGACCACATAAGCCTACCAAGCTCTCTGTTGTAGTTGCTGATCAACCATCAAAGACCATACCAAAGAAGAAAGGTGAGTACACAGCTGAAGACATCTTATCTATTGCCAAGGATGCAAAGGTAAGGCATTTGTTGCATAGTGCCATTGATAATGTCATGTCAAATATGGTAATTAATTGCAAAACTGCAAAGGAGATATGGGATGCTTTGGAGATAAGATGCCAGGGAACTGATGTAATCAAGAAGAATATGAGGACAATACTTACTCAAGAGTATGAGCACTTTGACTCAAAAGCTGATGAGTCATTAACTGACTTATATGACAGGTTTGTCAAACTCTTGAATGATCTGTTACTAGTGGACAAGGAATATGATCTTGAAGATTCAAATCTAAAATTCTTTTCAGCTCTTCCTGAAAATTGGGATTTGAAGTCTACTACCATAAGAGACAACTATGACCTTAATGAAACTACTCTTGATAAAATTTATGGTATGCTCAAGACTTATAAACTAGAGATAGATCAAATGAGCAAGAGGCATGGAAGAAAGTCAAGGACAGTTGCTCTTAAGGCTGAGGAGGAATCTCCTAAAATGGTTGCCTCAAAAAGGGGCAAAGGAAAGGCTCTCATCATAAAGTCTGATTCAGAGTTATCATATTCTGATGATGATGATTCAGAAACTGAAAGTTTACCTGAAATAGATGCTGATGAAGAGATGATGAAATTGTATGCTCTTATGGTAAAGGGTATCACAAAGATAGCCTACAGAAAATTCAGAAAAGGCAAGAAGTTTTCCAGGAAAAGTGGAAGTTCTGATAAGAAAGGGTTCAGAAAGTCTGAAGGTAAGGGAGGAAAGTCTGATAGAGGAGACAACTCAAATGTCAAATGCTACAAATGTGGTGAAAGAGGCCACATATGTCCTGACTGCAAGAAAGGAAAAAGTGACAAAGGCAAAGCACTTGTCATAAAGAAGAAAAGCTGGACAGACACTTCAGATTCTGAACATGAGGTGAACTATGCCCTGATGGCAAATGCTGTCAGCAGCCCTGAAACTGCTGAATTGAAGGTACCTCAAACAACTTATGCCTTTCATACTGATGATATTACTGAGTTGAGATTATATCTTAAAGCCATGTTCATTAGTTATAGAGATCAGACTTTAACATGTGAAAGATTAGCCTGAAAATCTTGCTTATAAAAAGAGAAATGATTATTTAGAATAGGAGTTAGTTTTTCTTCATCAAACTAAGAAATAAAAAGATGATGCTTTATATGTTAGAGATGAAGTGTTAAAATTGAATAAATCTCTAAAAGCTGACTTAGAAAAAGAAAGAGAGATTATCAGAACTTGGACTAACTCTGGCAGAACAACTCAGAATTTATTAGTAGTGGAAACTAGAGAGAGGGCTTAGGTTATGGAGATGGTAAAAGTGAAAAAGGAACTGAACAAATTGAGCCAATTATTGTTAAATAGACTGCTAAGCCAAAAGTAAATCATGTTAAGTTTGTAGCAAAAACTATAAAGTCAGATTCTGAAAAGATGAAAGAGTCTGTGACAGTAGTCAAAGATAAGTCAACTTCTGACAAATTAAAACAGGATAAACCAGCTGAAGCTAGGAAAAATAGGAATAGAAAGGAAAATGTGAATAAAAGCAATAATTATATGCCTGTTCCCAAGGCTCCTAGAAAGAAATGTTATAACTGTGGAAACTCTAACCATCTTGCTTCTTTTTACAGGAAAAATAAAGATATAAACTCTTTACCTCCTAGATCAGGAGTTAAGAGCCAGTCTGTTAGGTTTAAGCCACAAAATCCTTATTTTTATTGTGGTAGTTTATGGCATTCCATTTATACTTGTAAGGAATATCATAGTCTGTACTATGATTATTATCAAATAAAACCTTCTTTGAAGAAAGTTAGTATTATTCCTTCTAGTGTAAAGTCTGATGCAAAGTCTGATATAAGTTCTGATAAACAGCATGTTAGCATAAACTCTGAAGTTAAATCCACTGTAAATGCTAACAAACTTAAAAAGGCCAAAGGATCCAAGCAAGTCTGGGTCCTTAAAACTAACCATTAGTGGTCTTTGTGATTGCAGGGCAACAGGAAAAATATCCTAGTACTGGGCAGTGGATGTTCAGGACATATGACTAGAAATAAAGCCCTGCTATCAGACTTTGTGGAGAAAGTTGGCCCAAGAGTTTCTTATGGAGATGGCAACATGGGAAAAACTCTGAGATATGGCAATATCAATCTTGGGAATGTCATCATTGAATCAATAGCTCTTATCTCAGGACTTAAACACAATCTGCTGAGTGTGAGTCAAATCTGTGACAGAGGTTATCATGTGGATTTTTTTGAAGAACACTGTGAAGTTGTAAGTAATTCTACAGGTAAAGTGGTTCTGAAAGGTTACAGGCATGGTAACATTTATGTAGCCAGACTTTCAACAAGTTCTGATGGTTCTGCAATATGTCTGTTGAGTAGAGCATCAACTGAAGAAAGCTGGAATTGGCATAAAGACTCTCTCATTTAAATTTTAACAACATAAATGAGCTTGTAAAGAAAGATCTTGTGAGAGGACTTCCAAAATCAGTATTTGCTCATGATGGCCTTTGTGATTCATGTCAAAAGGCAAAACAAAGAAAATCTTCATTCAAGAGCAAAACTGAATCTTTAATTTTTAAGCCTTATCACCTACTGCATGTTGATCTATTTGGTCCAGTCAATATCATGTCTATTGCAAAGAAAAAATATGCTATGGTTATAGTGGATGAGTTTATAAAATACACTTGGGTGTATTTCGTGCACAAGAAGAATGAAACTGCATCTACTCTAACTGATTATGTCAGACAGCTGGATAAGTTGGTCAAAGATTCTGTTAAAATTATAAGAAGTGATAATGACACTGAGTTCAAGAATTTAATCATGGAAGACACTACTAGAAAAAGTAAAATAGACATCGCCTCAAAGACATCGGTTGTTTCTGGCGCAGATGTAAAAGGTGTTTTAGACATCGGTTTTGAGCAACCGATATCTTTTAGTTTTATAAACATCAGTGTTTTAGCTGAACCGATGTTATATGTCTATTTAAAAAAAATTAATCAGCGCGCCTTCCCTGTTTTCCGCCCTTAGCAAATATTTCATTCCCTCAATATTTCCCCCCTTAGCAAATATTTCATTCCCTCCATGTTTCCCCCTCTATTTTTTGCCTTAGCCAAATTCTCCCCCCTTTTTTCAACACAAATTTTCCTCTTTTCAATTAAAAATTAAACACAAAAAACATTAAAAACATAAAACCAGAAACAAAAAACTCAAAAACATCTCTCTTCACTCTATCCTCTCTGAAGAACACCCACATCACCTCTTTTCTCTCGAATCTCATTTACACTCTCTCTCTCTCTCTCTCTCTCTTCACTCTCTCCTCTCTCTGAAGAACACGCACAGTTATTTCATCAATCACTACCGAGTTTCACTCCCCTAATCTGCATCGTAACTTTTATTCGATTCCGTCCGTATTTTCTTGCCGACGTATTCCAATCTATCTCTACTATTTTATAATTACAATCTCTCTCTCCCCCCCCTTAATGTTATATTAATGTTTATATGTTTGTGCATGCATGTATTTGATTTCGATATTATTGATTTTGTAAGGTTTCGTGACGTTGATGGCGAATAAGAAAGTAATATAGAGGAAAAGAGCCTCTGGATCTGTATTTGTTGTTGCGATTCTTGTATCGTTTTCGATATTAGCTAAGTTAAAGTTAAATCTTGAATTTGGTAAGTTTTGAACCCTAATTTTAGAATTGGGGGTTTCAATTTGAAACCCAATTTTTTTTATTTGTTCTTTTTAAGCTAAGTTGTACACTCTTTAATTGTAAAATTGTAAATTGTTGATTTTTTAGTTGGATTAATGTTCAATTTTTTCGATGATTTGACTTTTTTATTGGGTATTGATTGATATGATTATTGGTTGTAGTGAAGGTTTGTGATAACATGGCGAGTTATACAGAGTATTTGTGACAGTGTATATATGGTACAAGAAGTAAAGTAGTGATAAAATTTAGAATTATAATAATTTCCAATTTATTGGTTGTAGCTAAGTGTTTAATTTGTTTATGCTTTGTGGATTATAATTTTGGAGATGTCGATACTCTGTTCTCTTATATTATTGAGTTGATGATTGTGTGCGATTGATTGAGAATTTTGTTATTGCTGATTTTGTGGAGTCGGTATGAATTATTGTTTTAATATCCAAACACTGCAATTATAATATGTATGCATTTATCAGTGTATGTGTGTAATGAAGCTGTATGTTTGACATGATTTTTCGAAAACTAAGCCAGTTTCTCCCCACAAGGGACAAGGGGTCGAGGCAGATCCTCTATATCTTTAGGATAGTGATATTAAGTCAATATCTAGCACAATTTAATGAAATTTTAATACTTTGTGTCATGTGTCTGCTACAGTGCTGTGTGATGTTTCACACTTTTACTTAACTGGCAGACATTTTTTCCCAATAACTTGCAAACACATATGCCCTCAGATTTTGTAAGCATGTAAATAATTTTCTTTACCATGTTAACAGCTCCTAATGCCGGAAATGGCTTGGATATGGAGAACTACAGGGGGAGCTCTATCAACCAATAAAGCTTGATGATAGTATCTGGAGCCTGGGTAAGTCACCAAGTTTCTCACGGAATCTGATTAGTAAAACACTTTCACATATCATATTTATGTTATAAGTAAAACACTTTCCATACTCTTTCAAGAAGGACAAAATGTAATGGTGGAAGTACTTGGTTAAAGGTGATCCGAAAGTAGACACTCATAAGGTAGAGCCGAAGAGCAGCAAGCTATCTGATCTAAATGGAGAAACCCGATCAACTGTGGAGCAGGTTACTTCTTCTCTTCATGAGTTTTCGTTTGCTTCAGAAACTGGTCCTTATTAATTTTATGATGTTGAACAGCCATCCGTTAATCTGCATACTCCTAAACAAGCTTATATACTTTGAGAGTCCATTTTTTATGTGTCCATTACTTGGAATCTGCTGCCCCGGGGAAATTAATTTTTTTAAACTTATTACAGATGCTTCGATGCATATTCTGCAAAATTTAAAAGTCAATGAATGTCTGTTAGTTACAACTAAACAGAGTGTAGGCTGTAGACATTTATATAATTCAAGTTTATCTTATTTTAGAATTTTATTATAACCACTGTAAGCCAAAACTGCATGATAAACTTAAACAAACAACCTCTACCTTTTATTTTATTTTTCTAATCTGAAGCACCAAACGCTTACTAAGACTGGGACAGATGGATTTCTGTCTTTTCAAATATAATAAATTCTGGTGTAAGAAAATCAAGGAGAATATTAATGGTTTCTCCAGATGATTTGGTCTACACTATTTGCAAGCATCTGCGTCCAGTTGCTAGATTTTCATTACCAGCATACGAAATAAATTAAAGTGCTTAAAATGGCCATTCTGTCCGACTATCACATTATTTTCTATCTTAAGACTATCAGTTGAACTTATTGTTTCAAGTTAGTAGCCCATTTTAAACAAGTCAACTTAGTTGTATATACTTTCAGAAAATTTTGAATTTGTCTACTTAATAAACATGAAATTCTGCTTCTGTAATTTCTTTTTAATGTTCAATTAAAGAACGACTTAATTGGTTGGCTCAGTAGATAGATATTAAATAGTCTACTTTGCTGAAAAAGAAACCATTAGTCACCCCCGCCTGGCTTCCTAAAGAATTTGATTCCTTTTCCGACATATCTTTGCACCTAAAGGTGGCCTGTAAAATTTCCCTGACAAAACTTTTGACAATTTATGTACTTAAATGCTGGCATGGTTTGTAAATGTTTATAAGACAAGAGGCTGATTCGATCAGTTGTATGCAATTATGTCTCATTGGTTCTCCATTTATTAGGACAACCCTTCAGAGAAAGATAGCAACCAAGGTACTCTTGAAGTTTCTAAGCTTGATTTTGTTGTGACAAATGATGAATTTTGGCAACTATTTGGTGTTTATGGAGATATCAAGGAGGTAAGATATTAAAAACTCTATATCAGACTTAAAAAAATGTATTTAGCATTTTAGGAAATTGACCAATTGCTTATGGATTGCAGATTCATGATGTTCCATATATGTCTCATCACAAATTGATAGAATTCTATGATGTTAGATCTGCTGAGGCTGCTCTTCGTGCATTAAACATGAGTCAATTGGCAGGGAAGCTTGATCTAAGACATCCTAATGGTAATACAAGGTAAGAGTGTACATTATAAAATTGTCGTTGTTCAATATTTCTTTGTCCCGCACTTGAAAGAAATTAGTCTTGTTGTTTCAAAATTAGTCTAGAGTTTGTGATATACAACTAGGCAAGTTGCTTCTAGGACAAAACTGGCACTAGATCAGTTCTAAAGTTTAAGTACATGCACAGTTGCATTTGTACTATGTTGTAACTTGTGATACAATCATACTGATTTTTTGTATGACGTATCAATTTATTAATTATTTTCACTTTTTTGGCACATGAAAGACTGTTATGCCTGTTCATTGTTGCACCGGGGATGCTTTTTTCTTTAGATTGTTATGTAAAAGTTACCTCTAAGAGCACTCTACTAGCCCTCTTTGAAAACTCCACTCCCTTTCTAAAAGAAATAAATAGAGAATTATAGAGTAAAGGGCAAGGAAGGGATTGGAAGTAGGAATATTGAAGAATTTTGAATTCTAGGACATGCAGTATATAACTACTCCTATCTGCATTCTAGCTAAGTAGTATTGAAATTTATATTTTCCTTTTCTTTGTCAAGTACCATCGGGTATGCTGGTACAGTTCGGCATGCTTTAAAATTTGATGTGTTATTACTTCGCAAAAAAAAGATTGATGTGTGATTGCAAAGGACCATAATTTTAAGAATATCTTCACACTTAAAGTACAACTGTATTTAGTAACTGAAGCTGGTTCAATTTTCAGGGTCTTCAACGCATTAGGCCAAATCGCATTTGCATTTAAAGGGCATGCTATGACACTGGAAATTCAGACCACAATTTCATCTATTCGAGAAAAGCCCTCCAGAATTCAGGCCAACTTTCTATGTTTAGATTACATGTTGCCGGATATTATAGCTAGTGCACAATTACATGTTGTACTTAATATTTGGATACTTGTTGATGAATCTATAGACAATTTGGTATTATGTAGTAATTTATTTTGGAAATTTTTGGTTTGGCAATTTTTTTAGTTTGGCAAATTTTTGGCATCAGTACAAAATTGATGTCTATTAAGGCTTAATATATCAGTTTAAGTAGTACATAAACATCAGTTTATAAAAAACACCCGATGTTAAATACCACAACAGACAAAGGCATAAGAATACAGAACTGATGTTAAAGAGAACTTTAGACAATATTTGGTTAAAAAAATGATGTTATTAATTCTTATAGACATTAGTTCAGTGACTATAGAAATCAGTTCTCAGATAGGAACCGATGTTAAAGGTTCAATTCACATCGGTTTTTCTTGAAAATCGATGTTATCGGTATTAGTAACATCAGTTTAATAGACAAAATGAAACATTCTGCTTATCTGGCATATGTTTAAATTGATAAAAATATCATATTATATTAATATATAAATAATAGATATGTATTAAAAATTTAACATCAAGATATAGATATCGGTTTCATACAAAAAACCGATGTTATATATATCCTCTTTCATATCAGTCTAAAAACGATGTTAAATGGGGGGTCTTTAACATCACCCACGAAGACATCGGATTTTTTCATTCATAGACATCGGTTTTTAGCCGATGTCTATTGACGTTTTCTAGTAGTGAGAGTTCTGCAAAGAGCATGGAATCAAACAGGAATTTTCTGCACCTGAACTCCACAGCAAAATGGAGTTGTAGAAAGAAAGAACAGGACTCTCATTGAAGCTGCATGAACTATGCTTGATGAAGCAAAGCTACCAACCTACTTTTGGGCTGAAGCTGTGCAGACTGCTTATTTTACACAGAATGTTACACTCATAAACAAGCATGGAAAAACACCATATGAGATGTTGAAGAAAAAGAAGCCAAATCTGAAATACTTTCATGTATTTGGTTGTAAGTGTTTTGTTCTTAAGACTCATCCTGAACAGCTGTCAAAATTTGATCTTAAAGCTGATGAAGGAATTTTTGTTGGATATCCACTTTCCACAAAAGCCTTCAGAGTCTACAATTTAAGAACAAGGGTAGTCATGGAATCTATCAATATATCTTTTGATGATAAGAAGATTACTGGACTTGAAGATTTCAATGATCATGATCATCTGAGATTTGAAAATGAAGATTTAAACTCTAATACTGTAAATTCTGATGACTTAAACTCTGATCCTATAAGTTCTGACGGGTTAAGTTCTGATATCATTGAAACCATGGTAACAACTCCAAAGGAAAATGCACCTATCCAGGGGGAGCAAGCTGTAGATCCTACCACAACTCAAGAATATCTAGAAGCATCAGAACCTGTCACTGGCTCTTCAAGTTCTGATTCATCAAGTTTTGATGAGCCAAATTCTGATAATTCTGGAAACTATGATTCTTCGAATCCTGAAGGATCTAACTCAAATTCTGAAGTCTCAGAGAGCATAACTACAGGGGGAGCATCAGAAAATGCTGATGGAGACAGCATGGATCATGAGGGAGGATCCAGTTCTAGAAATCAACTTCCATCTGCAAGGAAGTGGACCAAATCACATACACATGACTTAATTATTGGAGACCCTGAAGTAGGTGTCAGAACTAGAACTGCAACATCAAATGAATGTCTCTATCATTCTTTTCTATATCAGACTGAACCAAAGAAAGTGGAAGAAGCTCTTCAAGATCCTGATTGGGTACAAGCAATGCATGAAGAGTTGAATGAATTTGAAAGAAATAAAGTCTGGACCCTAATGCCAAGACCAAAGAACAGATCTATTGTTGGAACAAAGTGGGTGTTCAGAAACAAAACTGACAGTGATGGCATAATTACAAGGAACAAAGCAAGGCTGGTTACTAAAGGCTACTCTCAACAGGAGGGTATTGATTATGATGAAACATTTGCACTAGTTGCTAGATTGGAAGCCATAAGAATCTTTTTGGCTTATGCTACTTACAAAAAGTTTAAAGTCTTTCAAATGGATGTGAAAAGTGCTTTTCTCAATGGAGAATTTGAAGAAGAGGTATATGTTGAACAACCTCCAGGGTTTGAAGATTCAAAATTTCCAAATCATGTCTACAAGTTAGACAAAGAACTTTATGGCCTTAAGCAAGCTCCAAGAGCATGGTATGAGACTTTAGCTCAATTGCTTCTGGAAAGTGGATTTCACAGAGGTATAATTGATAAAACACTGTTCTACCTCAACCATGGAAAGGACTTTCTTTTGGTACAGATATATGTTGATGATATCATATTTGGTTCTACAAATGCCAAACTCTGTGAAAGGTTTGCAAAGCTAATGCAGTCAAGATATCAAATGAGTATGATGGGAGAACTTAGTTATTTTCTGGGACTTCAAGTCAAGCAAAATGAAGAAGGTACTTTTATCAATCAATCCAAGTACACCAGAAACTTACTGAAGAAATTTGGAATGCAAGACTGTTCAAATGCATCCACTCCCATGGCCACTGCAATCAAGTTAGATAAAGATACTGGTTTATCAGTAGATATTACTAACTACAGAGGTATGATTGGCTCTTTACTCTATTTAACTGCTAGTAGACCTGATATCAATTATGCTACCTGTCTTTGTGCAAGATTGCGGGCTGATCCAAGAGAACCTCATTTTATAGCTGTGAAAAGAATTTTCAAGTACCTCAAGGGTACAGCTGATCTAGGATTGTGGTATCCTGGAGAATCAGATTTTAAGCTAATAGGTTACTCAAATGCAGATTTTACAGGATGCAAAATAGACAGGAAAAACACTAGTGGAAGCTGCCAATTTCTTGGAGGCAGATTGGTTTCTTGGTTTAGCAAGAAACATAAATCAATTTCCACATCAACTGCAGAAGTAGAATATATTGCTGCAGGAAGCTGTTGTGCACAGATTCTTTGGATGAAGAATCAATTAATGGATTATGGGTTAGAATTTTATAAAATACCTATTTACTGTGATAATCAAAGTGCTATTGCTATGACAGGTATTCCAGTTCAACACTCAATGACAAAGCACATCAGCATTAGGTATCATTTCATAAGGGAACATGTGATGGAAGGTACAGTGGAATTGCATTTTGTTTCAACATATCAATAACTAGCAGATATTTCACAAAACCACTTTGTGAAGCTACTTTTACAAGACTGGTAAATGAACTTGGAATGGTTTCAGGTTCTTTCTCTAAATCTGCTTAGTTTTTGTTCTCATGCACCAGACTTTATGATCAGTATTTACAGATTGTCTTATCTTCATGTAATATGTGCTTAAATTGAAATACCTTAAATACTGATTGTTATCTGATGTGGATCTATATACTCTGATAGTGCTTTGAATGTTCTATGACTATTCAATCCAATGAGGATTACTGTGCTAGATGCTGACCTAATAGTCTTTAACATACTAGAAATCCCATGTTTGAATTAGTTGTTTATGTGGAAATTCATTAACACAAGCAAATTCTGATTTTGAGCTTAGTCAAATTTACTTTGTGTATCTTATTACTAAGTCACAAACTAGATTCTTGCTTCTTATCTGTCAAATTCTGATGTCTATAAATCTTAAGTATAACCTAAATTATGGTGCCCCAAAACCCGGGGTCAAGCGTCTCGGAAGCCACGCCATCTAAACTCACACAACTCACACTACAATATATAAATACTCGAGCTTTACGACCCCACACTTATCACACACACACTTACAGGTTATTGTCTTGGAAATGAACCATCAACACTAGAGTAATTTTTATTACAACCCGAATATAATTAGTCCTACCGGGAGTGACCTTTAGGTAAGGTTAGTCCGCCGGCCAAATATACGTTTCTTGTTCTTTATCTTACATAAGCCATACTTATAAATAAGCCGAACTATAAACAACTGAAAACTAATCCAGCTCATTCTGACTACCTGAGGTACAGTACCAAACAATCTACGAAACAACTGGCCATTTCCTACCCGTAACCTGGCTATGGTTCTCATGGCAGGCATCTTGATTCACTGTTGTGTTGTGTCAATTTAAGAAAATAAGTGTGAGCTATAATGTTCAACATAATAATGTACAGTATGGAAATGACTATATGAAATCATCATATATTATATATATATGTTTTATTCGAAAATAGTTTTCCTTGGTGTTACACACCTTCTTACGAAAACAATTCTTTAAGGGGGTTTTTATACCCTGCGAATACCTTAATAGTAATCCCAGCACCTAGGCTTGGGTTACGGTATTGCATCTCAATTCCAATTGAAAGAATTTGGACATTCACTGGAGCCACCGCATACGATGATCAGTCATACTACGGAAATAGTAACATTTTCTACTAGTAGAAGGACGAAACCGTCATCTCTCGGGTATCACCCTCGCCGCATACGGGCTATATGTCCTCATTTCGGGTATACACACACTTCGCAGGTCCATAGGTACATATTGTACCATCTCCTACGGTACCAATAGCCTATCTAATACATGAAGTACTTGGATTATACCCCTCCCTTGTCCTTTGGGAAATCCTATCATGTCTTGAGAACTCGAATTACATCGAAGTTCCTCCAAGCATTTTGCTTGTTGATAGGCATATCTTTACTGTATATATATATATATATATATATATATATATATATATATATGTACTTCCGAAAGTTTCAGAGGAAGTACTAAGGATGTGAGTTGACCGTTGTCAATAGATAATCAATAAGGGGAAAAGTTTCTCATTAAAACTATATTCAAAATATTAATAAGTCGGGATAATATTCACCAACGATCTGAAATTATTCGAATGATACTTCTAAATCAGAAAGTATGTTTTATATCAGGATCTATGATTTTTAAATCAATAATAATCCTTTAATAAATAATAATTAATTAAATAATAGTCTATAATTAATTAAATGATTATTGATATTAATCATACCTCGAATGAGTTTACTCTCTAAAAGATTTATTTAAAATAATATCCCTCAACTAGTTTGTGTCTACATAATTAATAATCTATAATAATTAATCAGGTTTGAATAAATAACATTGAAGTATACTACTCCTATAGTAAAGGAATACGTATATAATATTTATTGTCCGAACAGTAAAATGTAGTTGAGGGAATATGATCGTTGGGAAATTATTTTAATAAAAGTTCGAGGTGTTTTAATGTTTCGTAAATGGATAATGAGTCCCTTTAAAACGTACTATTATGGACTTATACCCGTCCTATAATATCTCCGGAATGATTTTCGGGTTTTATATTAAATCCCGACTGATCCTCGGTCTTACATAATACGTCACGCCTAAAGCGAAATAACATTTCACGATATATACTTATCGTACAACATCGCTACATTGTGCGAAAATTCAATAACTACGTATCATGGCAAACATGATATTTAAGCGATGATAGTAAAATAATCCTTTCACAACACAACAGTAAAAATGGAGTTGGGTTTGTAAACTTGTCTGGGTATCTCGAGGTGGAGGATGCTCTAGGTTCCTCTCGGAAATCTATAACCATAACACATTTCATTTCGTTAGGTTCCGTTCTAATTTTACGGTAACTCGCACTCATGCGCTACTCATTATGCACCCTCTTAACTCATACTACCCTTAACATTTCTTTTAAGTGATAATCACATTATGGTTACTTCATTTTCCTAAGTACCTTGGGTTCATTCTCATTATCGTCATCGGCTCCGCTTAAGGATTCTTATGGTTTCTACTCGCGCGGTCTCGGCTCCGACATTTTTATAAAATTGAGAAATCATTATTTTTACTTGAAATTTTTATGACAGTTAGGAAACTCAGTATGTTACTCTCTGTAAAAATTTCATGATTTATGAACACTTTTAAGTCTATCCTTTATATTTTCAAATTTCGTAATTCGTAGCAGTTTTTGTCGCGTAAATCACTTTTACTAAAACGACCATAACCTTTGATCCGTAAATCGGAATCAAGCGATTCAAGCGCCTAAACGATCCTTATAACATTTTCTATCCTAAAAAAAGGTTATTTTTCAAGAATCTACAGTTTACTACTTCGGGACTTTCTGCAGAATCTTAAAGTTACGGTTTGTTGGTTTTAACGAAGTTACGTTTAAGATCGGGGTTTCATTTACGCCCTAACTATCAACACAACCACCAAAAATCATCATATCATCATCAACACACAAACTCCTCTCAAGAACATCATGTTCTTGAGGCAACAACAACCAACTTTAATCTACTTAACTTAAACAACAAGATTTCATCAATACTACTTAGTAAGCTAGGTTTACTACCACATACTAAATGGATCTTAAAAATGAACCTTAAATAAAGTTGGGCCAAAGATTTTTACCTTTATTGAAAGATTGAGATGTGTTCTTGAGGATGGTGGAGGCTTGGAAGTGCTTGATATGATTTTTAGAACCTAAAATCACCATTGAAATCAAGAAACCAAAGAGAGGTTACTATCACACTATTCACTAGTGAGTTTCTTGAATTTATTCCACCCATCAAATCTTGATAAAAATATGAAAGAATTTTCTTACCTTAGTTTAGTTGCTAGGAGGCTTGGGAATTAATTGGGTGATTTTACAAGAGCTTGAACTTGGAGTTTTGAATTCCAATTCTCCCTTTTTTCTTCAAATTGCCGAATGGAACAAAAATGGGGATGGGGGGGGGGGTATTTATACTACTTGGTTGCTTCTCTTGGATGCTTTGGATATCTTGCTTCTTGTAAGGTGACTTGATATCTTTGTAACTTGATTTATTCTTCCTAGGATAGCATTCTAGGTTTATTCCTTGTTGCCAAATCCATGGACATATCTTTGTAGCTTGCTAGCTTACGAGCTAACTACAAGGTTAGCTTCTTAGCACACTATTTGCTAGCTAGCTTGGTCATCCTATGGTTAGCTCACTATTTGATGAAGTAACCATGGTTACTTCCTTACCATGGTTTAGTTAGTGTGTTACGTTTATTTAATCATTTACGCGTTCGCTCGGTTACTTAACGTTCTCCGTAATACTTACTCGTAAGTGGTTCGCAATGTAATTACTTTCGTATTTATTCCTTATATTTTTATTTATCCTACTTGAATATAAATCCGTAGGATTTTAATCTCGTAATTATATTGTGATTCTCGTAATCCTCAATAAGTCGTAATTACGGTCGTTTTTCAAAGTTCATTTTCTTCGAAAACTAATAGCGTTTACATACACTTATTTTGTACGTATAGTCGTAATATCAATTCCAAATCTCATTTTCTCATGCACTACATAGTGTGGGCTCAAAAGTTTTTCCCGTCTGTCAGGGTTACTATTCATTAAACGGTTTACAAGGTTTCAAAAATTCGAGTTATTACAGTCTTCCCCTCTAACACGGATTTCGTCCCGGAATCAATTAGAGAATAAGTGGGGATATCTATTCCTCATTGCGTCTTCAAGTTCCCAAGTTGATTCCTCAACATTTTGATTTCTCCATAAGATCCTAACCAGCTTCACAGTTTTGTTTCTCCGTACTTGTTCTTTCTGGTCAATTATCCTTACTGGCTGCTCGATATAGGTCAGGTCTGGTTGTAAGTCTACCTGCTCGTACTCTATTATATATCGTGCATCGGCATGGTACTTCCTCAACATGGACACGTGGAACACGTTGTGTACTTGTTGCAAATTAGGAGGCAATGCGAGCTCGTAAGCTAGAGGTCATATTCTCCTCAAAATTTCAAAGGGTCCTATGAACCTGGGACTTAGCTTCCCTTTCTTTCCAAATCTCATTACTCCTTTCCACGGGGATACCTTTAATAGCACAGAATCTCCTACTTCATATTCCCTATCCTTCCTGGTCTGGTCGGCGTACTTCTTTTATCTGTCCTGGGCTACTATCAGTGTTTTCCTGATGAGTCCTACCATTTCTCTGGTCTGCTGGACTAACTCTGGTCCTAATATCTTGTGTTCTCCGACTTCGTCCCAACGCAGGGGAGAGCGACATCTTCTCCCGTAAAGAGCTTCATATGGGGGCATTCCTATGCTAGCGTGATAGCTATTGTTATAAGCAAATTCGATCAGGGGTAAGTGGTCATCCCAATTTCCTTTGAAATCAATGGCACACACTCGTAGCATATCTTCTAGGGTCTGAATAGTCCTTTCGCTTTGTCCATCGGTCTGGGGGTGGTAAGCGGTACTCATGTTTAGTCTGGTGCCTACACATTCCTGGAAGCTTGTCCAAAATCGGGAATTAAACCTCGGGTCTCTATCTGACACTATGGCTACAGGAACGCCATGTCTCACTACAATTTCCTTCAAGTAAATATCTACCAACTTGTCTACGGTGTACCTTTCGTTGATTGGTAGGAAGTGTGCGGACTTGGTCAGTCTATCAATGATAACCCATATAGCATCGTGATTAGTCTTTGTCCTTGGTAAGCCCGTCACAAAATCCATGGCTATGTGCTCCCATTTCCATTCCGGAATCTCTAGGGGTCGTAATAGTCCACTAGGTCGCTGATGTTCCGCCTTCACTCTCTGGCATGTCAAGCACTTAATGGCCCACTCTGCTACTTCTCTCTTCATGTTAGGCCACCAATAATATTCCTTAAGGTCATGGTACATTTTCGTACTTCCTGGGTGGATTGAATATCTAGAGCTGTGCCCTTCGTGCAACAGCTCATCCTTCAATTCTTTCACATTCGGAATCCAAATCTGGGACGTATACCTCATGATCCATTTCTCATCCTTCTCGCATCTCATTTCTTCACCGATCAATGTCCCTTTTTCCTCACTCATCTTCTTTTCCTGCATACTCGTATCTTTTCAGTCAGTTCTGGTACTAACTTAATCTCAAATAATCCTTCCGTTCCCTTACCGGTCACTCTCGCATCAATTTCCATCTTCTCAAATTCCTTAATCAACTCCTCCGATGTCATTATCATCTTGAGTCTTTCCTTCCTACTAAGGGCGTCAGCCACCACATTGGCTTTACCCGGGTGATACAAAATTTCACAGTCGTAGTCTTTTATCAACTCTAACCATCTCCTCTGTCTCATGTTTAGTTCCTTTTGAGTAAAAATATATTTGAGGCTTTTATGGTCAGTGTAGATCTCGCATTTCTCACCGTATAGGTAGTGTCTCCAAATTTTTAGGGCAAACACTATGGCTACTAATTCTAGATCATGCGTAGGATATCTGCTTTCATATTCCTTCAATTGTCGAGAGGCATACGCTATAACTTTGTCGTGCTGCATTAGTACACATCCTAATCCTTTAAGCGATGTGTCGCTGTATATCACAAACTCCCCCTTTCCATCGGGAAGAGCGAGCACTGGTGTTGACACCAGTCTCCTTTTCAGTTCTTGAAAAACTCTCCTCACATTTCTCTGTCTATATAAACTTTTCTGCCTTCCGGGTAAGTCTAGTCAGTGGACCGACTATCTTAGCAAAGTCTTGCACGAATCTTCGATAATATCCTGCTAAACCCACAAAACTCCTAACCTCTTTTGGGGTAGTTGGTCTTTCCTAATTGGATACCGCCTCTATCTTGGCAGGGTCAACTAAAACTCCTTTGCTACTCACCACATGTCCTAAGAACTGAACTTCTCTCAACCAAAATTCGCACTTCGAGAACTTGGCATACAATTTCTCATTCCTCAAGATTTCTAAGACTAACCTTAAATGTTCTGCGTGTTCTTGCTCTGTCTTTGAGTAGATCAGAATATCATCGATAAAAACTATCACACATATATCCAGGTACTTTTTGAACACTCTGTTCATCAAATCCATAAAGGCTGCGGGTGCATTGGTTAACCCAAATGACATAACTAAGAACTCTAGTGTCCATACCTAGTGTGGAAAGCAGTCTTCGGTATATCTTCCGGTTTGATTTTTAACTTGTGATATCCTTTTCTTAAATCTATTTTGGAAAAATGTACAGCTCCTTTGAGTTGGTCGAATAGGTCATCAATTCTGGGAAGAGGGTACATATTCTTAATAGTCAGCTTGTTCAGCTCTCGATAGTCTATGCATAATCTCATGTTGCCGTCCTTTTTCTTTATGAACAGTATTGGCGCTCCCCATGGTGACACACTGGGCCTTATCATTCCATTATCTAATAATTCTTGCAGTTGAGAAGCTAGTTCTTTCATCTCAACTGGGGCTAACCTATATGAGGCCTTGGATACTGGTGCCGTTCCTGGTGCTAACTCTATAGCGAACTCTATTTCTCGGTCAGGTGGTAATCCTGGTAAGTTTTCTGGAAATACATCCTCGAATTCGTTTACTATGGGTATGTCCTGTATATTAGGGACTTCCTTTTTGGTATCTATCACATAAGCCAAATAGGCCTCGTTACCTTCCCTTAATAATCTTTTTTCCTGAAGCATGGTCAGAAATTTAAGGTTCTGTCGTTGACCTTTAAACACTACTTCTTTTTCATTCTGCACTCTTATCTTTACTTTCTTTCGTTCACAATCTATTTGTGCTCCGTTACTGGATAACCAATCCATTCCTAAGATTACATCAAATTCTCCTAATGCGAATGAGATTAGGTCAACCTCGAAGATTTTCCCTTCTAATTTCAACTTGCATTTAGGGTGTACTTGATCTACAGGGATTATTTTTCTGTTTGCTATTTCCACTCGCAATGTCTCATGTAAGGGTATGGCATTAAGTTTTAACTTTTTCGCAAAATCTTGAGATATAAAAGACTTGGTTGCTCCAGAATCAAATAGGACATTTGCATGTTTGGAATTTAACAAAAGGGTACCTGCTATCATGTCAGTATTTCGGACAGTATCCTGAACAGTCATGTTGAAGGTCCTAGCAGCTGGGGGTCGGTTGGATGCAGCTTTGCTCATCCCTGAGGCTGGGGGCTTCAACATTGGGCAATCCTTATTCATGTGTCCTACCTTTCCATATTGGAAACACGTTACGATAGACCGGGTGTAACTGTTGGCAAGGTGTCCGATCTGGTCACACCCGTAACATCTCAGAGGGGCTCTTGTCTGGGTACACACTCCAAGGTGCCTCTTCTTACAGGTTTGAAAAACTGGTATTGGGGCACGTGGTTGACTATGAAATGTTGCCCTAGATTGTCCGCCGCCTTGGCCAATGCTCTCACTCGGGGCCTTTCTGAATCCGGGGCCTTGTGCAGGTTGGGACACCGCTCCCCTGACGAACCTGCTTGGAAGGCTCCTGTTCCCGGTTCCTATCCCTTGACTCCCTATCCTCCTTTTCCTATTTTCCTTTTCCTTCACAATCTGCTCACTGCCAGCTTCAACAATCGAGGCTTTCTGTACTAAGGTGGCATAGTCTGTCAGCTCTAACACTGCTACTCAGTTCTGTATCCACTGTTTCAGACCAAGCTGAAACCTTTGTGCGTTCTTTTCTTCGGTATTAACAAACTCAGGCACAAATCTAGACAACTCAGTAAATTTGGCCTCATATTCTGCCACAGTCATCTTCAACTGTTTCAACTCCAGAAACCTAATTTCCATCTGGGTTTCCATAAACTTAGGGAAGTACTTGTCTAAGAATAGTCGGGTAAATCTATCCCATGGAATCACAACATCTGTTTCTAGATTTCGTTTGGACTCCCACCAGTAGTTAGCTTCTCCTTTCAGCATGTAAGAAGCGAAAATGGTCTTATGTCATTCCTCAACACCTAGTATCTCGAAGGATTTTTCTATTTCTTTGAGCCAGGCCCGTGCTTCAATGGGGTCGGCATATCCTAGAAACTCTGGGGGTTTGAGGGATTTGAAGGCTCTAAAGGCAGTAGCTGCAGTCTGTTGGGAAGCATGAGGCTGTGGTGGAATAGGCTGTTGGTTCAGATTTGCTCTTAGCAGTTCCATAAATTCGTTCATGGGGTTCCCTCCCTGATGGGTATCCTCAGCCTCTTCTTCTATATATTCTTCCTCATCATATTCATTATAGTCTAGGTCTTCTTCACTTTCCTCATTTACTACTGGGTCACCTCGTTGTTGGTTAACAGATTCTGCGGGCTGTGCCCTGGTTCCTCTTCTACGGGGTGGCATTGTTCTGATAAAGAAAATTGGTCACATAATTATAATAGTTGGGTTATTTTATTCATATGTAAGCATGTCATTTATTATCTAACAGGTTTTATAAAGTGCAATAATATAGACATCATTTCTTAATAACTGCTTAGATATATATTAATAAGATCTCCCATTTATATCTTGGGGAATGAAACAGCTAGTCGAGTTCATACATGCCTGATTACAATCTATCACTACTAGTTCTGAATACTGAAATGAAAATACATAAGTCGTGTACCCTGAAAGGCTAGGAACGCTATCTACTACTAGAAATCCTTCAAAATTGGTGACAAGTCACCCAGCCTTCTTCGAGGTCTACATCTAGTCACTAGTCTCTCAGTCACTATCACTGCGAGTGAGGTCACGCACCCTCCTTATCGCTCCTGCAATCATCATCTCTGCATCAACTACCGGGATGTATCCTCCCACTGATGCCATCCTCATCTGAACCCTAGTACGGAGCTCGATCCCATCGATCTCTCTGCGGGCTATGGTTGGGGAAGCAGCTCTGAAATCTCCCGGGTATCCTAGTCGGGTGGCTCTCTCAGCTGTCAATATCTGGCATAACTCCGCAATGCGAGCAAATGCCGCAGTGATCTCAGCGTTAAGCTGACCCACTATCCAATCGTGTACGGCTACATGCATGGTCGCCGGTGGTGGTAGAGGTGAATCTGGGTCGCTAGAGGATATGTCATGGACCTCATGGAATTGTGCGCGTATCCCCTCCTCATCATCATCATCAGTATAGGACATAGGGCTCTGGATCCCTGGGGGTGGTGTAGGAGAGCGAATAGCCTGGTGTGGGTACATCTCTACATCTCTCCATACTACGCCATTATCTACGGGGACATGAAGCTCAGTCTCCTCCTCTAAGACATCCTCTGTAGGGTCATCGTCTGAATCATCAATGAGTGGGCTCTCTGGCTTGGGAATAGGGTCACGCTCAGGAATCATGACATCGTCAACAAGATCAACCTTCCTCCTAGGCTCCATTGGTAGCTGACACAATAGGCAAAGTGTTACTAACTTAGAGTTGGAATTCCCTTGAGGGTAAAACAGTCAAGACTACCCGTGTAGCCCGACGACGAACTCGACTTGAGCTCTAATTGATTGTTTTATTATCTTAGGTCTACGTATTTTATATCCTATCGTTTCCAAAATTTGATAACCTAAGGCTCTGATCCCATTTATGTGGCACCCCAAAACCCGGGGTCAAGAGTCTCGGAAGCCACGCCATCTAAACTCACACAACTCACACTACAATATGTAAATACTCACGCTTCACGACCCCACACTTATCACACACACACTTACAGGTTATTGTCTTGGAAATGAACCATCATCACTAGAGTAATTTTTATTACAACCCAAATATAATTAGTCTTACCGGGGAGTGACCTTTAGGTAAGGTTAGTCCGCCGACCAAATATACATTTCTTGTTCCTTATCTTACATAAGACATACTTATAAATAAGCTGAACTATAAACAACTGAAAAATAATCCAGCTCATTCTGACTACCTGAGGTACAACACCAAACAATCTACGAAACAGCTGGCCATTTCCTACCCGTTTCCTGACTGTGGTTCTCATGGCAGGCATCTTGATTCACTGTTGTGTTGTGTCAATTTAAGAAAACAAGTGTGAGCTATAATGTTCAGCATAATAATGTACAGTATGGAATGACTGTATGAAATCATCATATATTATATATATGTTTTATTCGAAAATAGTTTTCCTTGGTGTTACACCCCTTCTTACGAAAACAATTCTTTAAGGGGGTTTTTATACCCTGCGAATACCTTAATAGTAATCCCAGCACCTAGGCTTGGGTTACGGTATTGCATCTCAATTCCAATTGGAAGAATTTGGACATTCACTGGAGCCACCGCATACGATGATCAGTCGTACTATGGAAATAGTAACCTTTTCTACTAGTAGAAGGACAAAACCGTCATCTCTCGGGTATCACCATGGCCGTATACGGGTTATGTGTCCTCATTTCGGGTATACACACACTTCACAGGTCCATAGGTACATATTGTACCGTCTCCTACGGTACCAGTAGCCTATCCAATACACGAAGTACTTGGATTCTACCCCTCCCTTGTCCTTTAGGAAATCCTATCATGTCTTGAGAACTCGAACCACATCGAAGTTCCTTCAAGCGTTTTGCTTTTTGATAGGCATAGCTTTACTGTATATATATATATATATATATATATATATATATATATGTACTTCCGAAAGTTTCGGAGGAAGTACTAAGGATGTGAGTTGACCGTTGTCAACAGATAATCAATAAGGGGAAAAGTTCTCATTGAAATTATATTCAAAACATTAATAAGTCGGGATAATATTCACCGATGATCTGAAATTATTCGAATGATACTTCTAAATCAGAAAGTATGTTTTATATCAGGATCTATGATTTTTAAATCAATAATAATCCTTTAATAAATAATAATTAATTAAATAATAGTCTATAATTAATTAAATGATAATTGATATTAATCATACCTTGAATGAGTTTACTCTCTAAAAGATTTATTTAAAATAATATCCCTCAACTAGTTTGTGTCTACATAATTAATAATCTATAATAATTAATCGGGTTTGAATAAATAACGTTGAAGTATACTACTCCTATAGTAAAGGAATACGTATATAATATTTATTGTCCGAACAGTAAAATGTAGTTGAGGGAATATGATCGTTGGAAAATCGTTTTAATAAAAGTTCGAGATATTTTAATGTTTCGTAAATGGACGACGAGTCGCTTTAACACGTACTATTATGGACTTATACCCATCCTATAATATCTCCGGAATGATTTCCGGGTTTTATCTTAAATCCCGACTGATCCTCGGTCTTATATAATACGTCAAGCCTAAAGCGAAATAACATTTCATGATTTATACTTATTGTACAACATCGCTACATTATGCGAAAATTCAACAACTACGTATCATGGCAAACATGGTATTTAAGCGATGATAGTAAAACAATCCTTTCACAACACAACAGTAAAAATGGAGTTGGGTTTGTAAACTTTCCTGGGTATCTCGAGGTGGAGGATGCTCTAGGTTCCGCTCGGAAATCTATAACAATAAACACATTTCATTTCGTTAGGTTCCGTTCTAATTTTACGGTAAATCGCACTCATGAGCTACTCATTATGCACCCTCTCAACTCATACTACCCTTAACATTTCTTTTAAGTCATAATCACATTATGGTTACTTCATTTTCCTAAGTACCTTGGGTTCATTCTCATTATCGTCGTCGGCTCCGCTTAAGGATTCTTATGGTTTCTACTCGCGCGGTCTCGGCTCCGACATTTTTATAAAATTGAGAGATCATTATTTTTACTTGAAATTTTTATGAAAGTTAGAAAACTCAGTATGTTACTCTCTGTAAAAATTTCATGATTTATGACATCTTTTAAGTCTATCCTTTATATTTTCAAAGTTCGTAATTCGTAGCAGTTTTTGTCGTGTAAATCACTTTTACTAAAACGACCATAACTTTTGATCCGTAAATCGGAATCAAGCGATTCAAGCGCCTAAACGATCCTTATAACATTGTATATCCTAAAAAAAGGTTATTTTTCAAGAATCTACAGTTTAATACTTTGGGACTTTCTGCAGAAACTTAAAGTTACGGTTTGTTGGTTTTAACAAAGTTACATTTACGATCTGGGTTTCGTTTACGCCCTAACTATCAACACACAAACTCCTCTCAAGAACATCATGTTATTGAGGCAACAACAACCAACTTTAATCTACTTAACTTAAACACCAAGATTTCATCAATACTACTTAGTAAGCTAGGTTTACTACCACATACTAAATGGATCTTAAAAATGAACCTTAAATAAAGTTGGGCCAAAGATTTTTACCTTTCTTGAAAGATTGAGATATGTTCTTGAGGATGGTGGAGGTTTGGAAATGCTTGGTATAATTTTTAGAACCCAAAACCACCATTGAAATCAAGAAACCAAAGAGAGGTTACTATTCACTAGTGAGTTTCTTGAATTTATTCCACCCATCAAACCTTGATAAAAATAGATGAAAGAATTTTCTTACCTTAGTTTAGTTGCTAGGAGGCTTGGGAATTAATTGAGTGATTTTACAAGAGCTTGAACTTGGAGTTTTGAATTCCAATTCTCCCTTTTTTCTTCAAATTGCCGAATGGAACAAAAATAGGGATGGAGGGGTATTTATACTACTTGGTTGCTTCTCTTGGATGCTTTGGATAGGTTGCTTCTTGGAAGGTGACTTGATTTCTTTGCAACCTTATTTTATTCTTCCTAGGATAGCATTCTAGGTTTATTCCTTGTTGCCAAATCCCTGGACATATCTTTGTAGCTTGCTAGCTTACAAGCTAACTACAAGGTTAGCTTCTTAGCACACTATTTTCTAGCTAGCTTGGTCATCCTATGGTTAGCTCACTATTTGATGAAGTAACCATGGTTACTTCCTTACCATGGTTTAGTTAGTGTGTTACGTTTATTTAATCGTTTACGCGTTCGCTCAGTTACTTGACGTTCTCCGTAATACTTACTCGTAAGCGGTTCATAATGTAATTCCTTTCGTATTTATTCCTTATATTTTTATTTATCCTACTTGAATATAAATTCGTAGGATTTTAATCTCTTAATTATGTTGTGATTCTCGTAATCCTCGATAAGTCGTAATTACGGTCATTTTTCAAAGTTCGTTTTCTTCGAAAACTAATAGCGTTTACGTACACTTATTTGGTACGTATAGTCGTAATATCAATTCCGAGTCTCATTTTCTCATGCACTACATAGTGCGGGCTCAAAAGTTTTTCCCGTCTGTCGGGGTTACTATTTATTAAACATTTTACAAGGTTTCAAAAATTTGAGTTATTACATAAATGCTGATAAGCCTCACTTATCTGAAGAAAAGAAAAAGAAAATTAAAGTCAGGTACTCCTTTGAGATCTAGAGTAAATATGTGGAAGGGAAGACCCAAGTGTATTGCTGGTATTAAGTAATATGCATTAGAAAAGCAAATAATTTTTTCTTGGTGACTTTTCACATTCTCTGATTACTGGAGAAATACTCTGATAATAGCATAAATTATGATAAGCAGTTGTGACTCATTTACACTGAGAAACCACTGTGAAAAAAATTTCTAAAAGATGCATAAAATGAGCACAAACAGTTGAGGTGGACTCATGCATAAATTTATCCTATAGTAGACTTTAAAATTAATGACAGATTTTAAGCACATTTCTTAGTTATGCCTTTTTTCTAAGATGTACTGAAGTATATCAGACTTTAATCTTTATCTGATATTTTGCTAATGCACACACTCTCACTCCATATGAATAATGAAACTTATTGTGGTGATTAAGTTGTTTTTGACAAACAGTTAAGTGTCATTTGCATAAATTCTGAGGATAAGTACTGATGGAAGTTCTGATGATTAAACTCTGAAGAAACAAGTCAGTATTTGTATGAAGAATCACAGAAACAGACATTAACTTTTTGAGTACAGAAGCCATGTTCTGATGACTGTTAAAATCTGATAATAGTCATGTAACACCCCCAGATCCGGGGTCGGGGATCCGGGTCGTCACGGTCTTTCTCTCCACAATATCACTTCACTTAATTAATAATAATAACCTTATGCTGTGACCCCACACTAACACACACCACAACCCGTTATAGTCTCAGAGATGAAATTTAAATAAGTACAAGTCTTTGAATCCACAATTTAAAAGTTATTACAACCCAAAATGATTACTTGATAAATTTACAGTTAATTGCCATTATCTGCCACAAGTTATAATTATACATAATTTGATTCTCAAAATAGAATGCCTGATCTACCAATGGATCTACCTCTGCAGCTATAGCAGCCACAACATCATCGGGAAGACGAGGGACGCTTCCCACGCGCTTGCGATGGGTCTGCTGGAGTCTGGCCATCTTTCCTAACTGTTGTTGTGTGATGAAGAAATAAAGCAAGAGTGAGCCTTACAGCTCGCAAGATAATATATAGTGATAACAATAATATAAGTATCTAAATGGATACTTGCTAGAATCTTTTATCATGAGTAAGATAATTACTTACTAGATATAAGTAAAAACAAGGGATGAAGTTACCAAATACTTCACTATACTTATATCATTTATAAAGCTACTTGAACTACCACTGTTCAAAGTATAATAAAATTCACGGGGTCATCCCATAGATGAGACCACAAGTAAAACTTAAAAATATTTGATCTTTGAAATATTTTGAAAAGAAATGAAGTTACGAGATACTTCATTCAATGGATACACCAATAAAAATGTTTGACCCTGTCAATGCTTCGGCAACCACCCATTAGTAGCCTTTCAATCGAAATGCTACGGGTAGTGTTGCAGAATTATCCAAATGGATGATGAACTCATTACGGGAGTTTACCGCGCCAGGAAGACTACTTACGATGATCAGTCGTAGTAGTACAACCCCACCATTTTCTACATGTAGAGGAGAACCTGTCGGATTTACTTGTCAACCGAACACTGAACTCCTAAGGAATGGACCGCCTTAGCGGAACTTCCAGGCCATTTGGGCCAATATAATAAGGCTGGGCCGGCGCTACTCGGCCACTTACGCCACTCCTAGTTCAGATGAAATCCATGACTCTGAAACTTAAAGCTTGTCCCCACTTTCCCCAAGTAGAAACTTGTTGATACGGCTCCACCAAGAAGTCGTATCTATTTGGAAAGGAGAACTCACCGATATTTCCCAGGCGATGCCTGTTAATGGATTAACTTGTTCCAAGAATTTTACTTCCCGAGTGTTGGGTAAGTAATCAATTCATTTATCAAAACAGCAACCTTGTTGCGAATATAAAACACACCACAGAGCCGGATCCCTCAGGTTTTGAGCGAGTATTTAAATCCCCTTCGAAAGGAGGATCTTAAAAAAATGAGTTTTGGGATCCGCTCTAACTTTTAAAAAAATCATTTTGAAGACTCGCAAAACATTTTTAAGAATGTTTGGAGTGAAGCTGATTTAATGAAGTAAATCAGTCCCCAGAATATTTAGAAAATGTCTGAATATTATTATTTAAATAATATTCCCATAAAGAATAATCTTTATAAAATAATTGAAGTAGAAGTATTAAAACTTATACTTGAAATGAATAGCAAATAATCAAAGATATACTTATACGAAAGTAATATCTTTATTTGAATAATCAAAAGTAAGTTTGATTATCGACACCTTATTCTTTAATACAATAAAGAATATTATTAAGTAATAAGCGGAGTCATAATACCTCGAATGAATACTATAAATAATATTCATAAAATAAAGGAGTCATACATCCTCAAATGAATATCCAAGTAATATTCAATAATAATATAAACTGAGTCATAAGCCCTCGAATGAATATTCAAATAATATTCAAATAATAAAATAAACTGAGTCATAAGCCCTCGAATGAATACTCAAATTAATATTCAATTAAGTAAAATAAAGGTATCGAATAAACCTTATTCGATCCATAGTTTTAAAAACTATATCCATATATATATAAATATATATATATATATATATAATATACTCGGGAACATCGACTCCCGGTTTAGAAATATGTTCACCTTTTATCCCCTATACTAAGGATATACGCAACTACTTGCTTATTTCTAGCATAGGTATTATGCAACTATAAGCATTGAAATCAACAGATAGATAACCAGATTACGAAACAGACATGCATATATACCATATCAGCATGCTCCAATATATCGCAAAATTTGCTAATAACAATCATGCACTATCACAAGATAATGCATATACATATATTTACATCACAACAACAGTATATCGGGTAGAAAACTTGCCTGAGCGACTTGGGGTGATAAAAGGCTCGGGACGAGTCTGGTAACCTATAAACAACAAGTAAGTTGGAATTAAACCAAAATCACTTGTAAATCTATACTTTAACTAACTTAGACTCTAACGCTTGATTTGCGCTCACTGATTTGCTTAAGTCACTCGGGTACCCTCGGCTCCACCATTTTTAATAATTTAACCTTTACGAGTTTTAAAGCGATTCCTTCGCGAGTGTCTTACCAACTGCCTAACACACTTACCATAAATGTTTCATACATTAATTAACCCTTTTTGGTCTTTAACCTATGTTTTAAAGTAAGGCGAGGGAAAAAGTTTCGTTCGCGAAACGCCGTTACTTGAAACGGTCGTTTCTCCTAAACCGTGCATCGGAATTGAACGAACTACATATCAAAACGAAGCTCGTAACATGAGCTATCTAAACATGGCAGTGGTCATAATCTAGCAGGGGGTTCTCGGGTCCTAATGCTATGCACAAAAACAGTCCAAAGAAAATCGGACGTTATGACGGCTATGTTTACGCGATTTCCCGATTTTTAACCATTCAAAACCAACCACAAACCAACCTCAAATCCAACATACAACCAACATCCATCCTCATCACATCATAATAACCCCAACCAATTCAATTTAATCAATTATACTTATGCCTAAGCTTAATTTAACCATACTTAAGTTCTTTTAATCAAAACCACAACATTTACCATTCCATTTCACTACCATTCCAAATCCCAAACTCTAAATCACAACAACAAGCTACAATATCATCCTACCAATCAAAATCATCTTATAATACATAGGAATCTAGGGTTTGGAGATGGTATACCTTCCTTGAAGTGGTGGGATGAGCTAGGAAGCCTTAAGAAGCTTTGAGAAGTCTTAGGAAAGCTTGGATCTTCAAGAAAAACAATAAAACTTCAAGTTAAAAAACTTGAAAACACTATTCATAGTCTTCTTCTTTGATTAAATGAAGAAGATTGAGAAGGAATTGATGGCTTAAACTCATGGTATAGCCCTAACTATGCATGAAGATGATTAGGGAATTTACTCACCAATTTAGGAAGCTTGGATCTTGAATTTTTGAAAATTCTTGCCTAATGAATAGTAAAAAGCCGAGAGCTTCAAGAACAAGGCCTTGGTTGCTTTTTATTTTTGATGAAAATGATTTTACTTGGCTTGGTTGATTGGTTTTTGTGCTTGCTTTAGTCAATTACCTTCTTGCCCTTGAATTTGTGTGGTTCTCATTCAACCACACCTCCTTCCTTCCCATGTCATGCTTATGTCATCCTCATGATGTCATCCTCCCTTCCTTGTCCTCTTTCTATTGGTTGGATGACATCATTCCCACTAATCCCTTTGATTATCTTCCTAATCGTTTGCCTAATGACCGCTGATCTGTTATACGGTTCGCTTAACTTTCGTTCTCGTTTATCGTTTGAAGGATCATACCCGGGATCTTATTACTTAGGTTCCCTTAACCTTTCTCAATACATTATATTCCTTTTTATGATCCTCTATTATAATCCTTTAATTTAAATCCTTTTTTATCCTGTTACCTTATACTCAATTCTCTCCGTATCTTGTGGATTTCCGGGAAAAACCAAAGTGTTCGGAATTGGATTCTGACGATCTTTACATACACTTATATACTTCATAGAGTACTAATAATATCCCATAAGATCAATAACAGAACCCCTACATAGCGTGGCATGAAAAGTTTTCTCGTTCAGCAAAAACACTATTCATAAGGGTTTCAAAATTTCTCAAAAATTGGGGTTATTACAGTCTCCCCTCCTTAAAAGGATTCCGTCCCGGAATCAGATAGAAAACAAATGGGGATACTTTCTTAGCATTACACTTTCTAACTCTCGAGTCAATTTTCCCACATTGTGGTTCTACCACCAAACTCTGCCTAGTTTGATAATCCTTCTCCTAAGCACTTGTTCCTTTTTACTCTATAACCCTTCCTGGTTGCTCCATATAGGTTATGTCGGGTTGCATATCTATGCGCTCATATGCCTCTATTTATCTGGCATCTGAATTACACTTCCTTAACATTGATACGTGAAACACGTTACGACCTGCTACATGTTCGGGGTTAGGGCTAGCTCATATGCTAACTTCCCAAACGTCTTAATATATCCAAGGGTCCAACGAATTGTAGACTTAGCTTTCCTTTCTTTCCGAACCTCATCAATCCTTTCCAAGGGATACCTATATCATTACTAGGTCCCCTATTTCATACTCTTTATCCTTTCGTGTCAAATCAACATACTTATCATGTCCATCTTGGGCTACTACCAGCCGTCCTCTGATTAGATCTATCATATCCTTGGTCCTTTGGACTACTGCGGGTCCGAGCATCTTGCGCTCTACAACTTCATCCTAACATAAGGGAGATCGACATTGTCTTCCCTCAAGGATCTCATAAGGCGACATCTCGATAATGACATATGATCTATTGTCGTAAGATAACTCAATCCGCGTTATGTGATCATTCCAATTTCTTTCAAGTCTATTGCACAAACTCTCATTATAGCTTCTAGCATTATAGCTTTTGCTTCTTAATACCCATTCTTTTCCAGTTCGTTATCGCTATCACCTTCGGTTCCTAATATTATACTGGTTATACTTTTGCTCGTTAGCGTTCTATAACCTTTTAATAACCACGTCAACCTTAGTATCACGAATGTGTTTCCATTCCGCATACTACCACCACTTTATTACTCCTTTTTCAGTTGTTTCTATTTTCCAAAATTTGATCAATCAAATAGAAGTAAAGGAATTTGTTGAGAGATCACTATGATCATGAACACTTGTTATATCGCATAGTTAGTACAGAAGGTGGCCAGCCTTTAGTACTTGACAAGCAACTAAACAATAGATGGTATCCTACTAGGCTTCTATCACAAAGATAGATAGTCATTCGGCAATACCTCCCCTTCTGGAAGGGTTGTTCTTCTCAGCTTACATGAAATGAAAAGAAGAGAAAAGAACGAATTGAAGAGAATTGTATATATGAAAAAATATACAGCCACAAAATATCTGGCTTGGAACCTACCTCTGAACTATAGAGGTTTGTCATAGGAGAACAAAACATATATGTATTTATATCAACATCAAATATTATAGCATCGCATTTCACGTGCCTAAATATTTTCTCTATCCCGTCCATCATTCTATGGACCCATGCTCTTCCTCGAGCTTATACACAATCACCTTTGAAACTCCCTCGACATCGAAAATCGAATCTGGGATCTCATTCTATATATCACCGTTACTAGGATTCTATGCTCGCATCGCAACCTTCCTCGTATAATAATACGGCTCTCTATTGATAAGAAAGAATAAATATTCAATAGGTAGATACTCTACTTAATTAGTCTATCAATGATAACTTATACACTACCACTACCCGATTAGTGGTATTCAATCTCAACATCCATTCCAATACAACTCTCACGGTTATAATCAGCTCATTACTCGTAGAATCATTGCTGCCTTACTATGGTCCACCACTGACCTACTGTAGTCATTCATTTTCCATGAAGTCTTAATAGCTAACCATACGGAGTCCATACATCTCGTATCTAATTCTCCTAAGGAGTTAACATAACCACCAATCACAATTCATGAAGAACACTCCAAACTCTGACGTACTTTCATGACATGAAGCAGATAAAATTGCAGAAGAGTTTCAATCAAAGCAACGATAGCAGGTTAATACCATTCTTAATCATATGCCTTAAATAGAAGACTTAACTCAAAGGTTCGTCTAGTCCTTTTGGAAACATGGTCCTGGCTTATCCCAAGATAGGACCTCCTAAGATAGATAGCCCGTTCATGGCGATTACACGAATTAAACTTTTACCAACTACTATTACGGTTGGGTATTGCACAGTCATCAGAAGGAATGTCAATCTTCTAAACCATAATACAACCTTCACAGCTTTAACCATCATCACTGTATTCTTTGGCACAAGCGCCTACAATTATCCTCTTACCTTTAAAGTGTCGACCACCTCTTTGGCCTTTCCTGATATTAAAATTTCCTTATAGTCAATGCCATTTTAACCACCTCCAAATAAATTTTCTACCTTATTTCAATCACTGCTTTTGTGAAGATGTATTCCTTAAAATCTGATGAGTAAAAAAAAAATATCACCATTTTTCCATAAGTTATTGCCTCAGTCTTTAGAGGTTAATCACTGTCACGACTGACTCTCAATCATACTTAGAACATCTTTTATCTTAAGTCTTAATTGCCCTGAATAATTTCGACCTTTACTGGTTCGATCCATACTTTCTCGTGGGTTAACACGTGCCCCACTTGGCATCATTATAATTATGTCATATTTCCTTTATCAACATTTTTATTCTTGAGAATTTCGAATATTTCCTTTCTCCTTGTAAAACCTCTAAGGTTATCCTTCAATCGTTCCTCCTGTATTCCCTATATACAGGGCATATCAAAATACCATTTACTAATACTAGAACTATTGTCTATATACTTCTGAAAAATTTCTCCACTGATCCTTAAAGGTTATTATTACCTTAATCCTTTCCAATTCATACTGTCAAAACTTATACTATCCCTATTAAGGGTGAAATGCCAACCTTTATGCATTCCCCTAGGATTCGTTTTAAGTTACCGATGTTCTATCCTTAATTCCACCTTTAAAAAGGTACAAGCATCCTTCCATGGATAAATAAAGTCATATATCCCTGATAAGGGTATCTTATTCAATCATTTCCACCTCGATAGTCTATACCGAATTTCACAATAGCATCCTTATTCAAGTTAAGGTCAATCCACATGGCCTCCAAAAGATAAAAATGGTTATCCGCTTTTCTTTCCTGATTTGGTAATGATCACATGGATGATCTGGAAGATATTGGTCGTGTTCAACGTGAACTTCTTCTTAATAAATCCTTATTTACTTTTGTTGTTTATCTCAACAGTCATCTCAATGTTGGGATATCTTTCATACCTAGCGTCTCCCTTTCTGGGTATCAAGCCACCGGTCTTACATTTCCCATTCTTGAAGGTCACTTCCTTCATCCAATTTTCTTAATTTCTTACTTTCTTGTCTCCTCAGTCTATCCGCGTCTCATTATTTATCCTTCGAACTATCTCAAGGTTTCTTCGAATCCTCCCAACTTACAGGGGATAAAATATATGTATCTCTTACACCTTCAGCCATTTATTTTAACTCATGGTGAATCACCCTCATCCTGACGATTACATACTTTTCTATTTCTATTGCTACGAGTCTTTAGGGTTTCCTCATACCCAACTCCCTTATCATTATTTCATGAACTAACACAACATAAGCATTGATTTCAAACATCCCGTCATTCTGGATTCGTGTCCTCAGAACGAATCTTGACAACTTTTACAACTTAGATTCATAATTTATCATACTCGTCTGCCTTTGTTCTGACTCTAAAGCTTTACACTATCTCCTTATCTTTGGGAATTACTTTCCCGAAAACAATTGACTGGACTTAAATCAGTTTATTATAATCTCTTGCTCTGTGCCTTCCTTGGCCTTTCACCAGCAGGTGGTCTCTCTCTTAGGAGGGTGAGTGATAAAAACAGTCTTTTGTGATTCGTCAATCATTTAGAATCTCAAATGATTCCTATATTTCCTTTAGCCAGGCTCTTGCCTCGACTAGGTCAACCTGTTCCTTGGAACTCTGAGAGCTTAACGATTTAAAGGTCATGAAAGAATTTCCTGCCGTATTGTCCCCTCAGGGTGGTGGTTGGGGATAATAGTCTAAGTTCTGTCTAGATAGGTCCATGAATTGCCGTATAGGAGTACCGTCTCGGTTCTCCTTTCCTTACTCGACTTTCTGTTTCCTTAGTATGAAATGTTTCATCCTACTCCCCATAATTGGGGTCATCTTTTAATTTAAAATCCTCATTTTCCTCTCCATTATGTCATGGGTTCCTTCTATCTTGATGGCGACCTCCCTGACTATCACGTTCAGGGTTTGCTCTAAATCTTATTCCTCAAACTATGGCTCTCATCTAAGTTCTCATCCTTACGCTCTTGAACTTTCGAAACCCAAATTCTATAGGAATACCTCATTATTCCCTTATCCTCTTTCTCGGTATTAATCTCATATTTATTTGTTGGCTCTCTGCCTTCATTCATCACCTTTCTCTGGCACAATATGCTCTTTTCCGATAATTCGGACTGTATTGCAATCTCAAACAGCTTTTCGGTACCGGCTCCGGTTACCTTCATATCTATTTCCATTTTTTTTCAAAATCTCTTATCAACTTTCCCAAAGACATTAACCTCTTGAGTCTCTCCTTCTTACTAAGGGCATCAGCCACCACATTGGCTTTCCCCGAATGATAAAGAATCTCCCAATCATAATTCTTGATTAGCTCTAACCGCCTCCTCGGGCATATGTTGAGCTCTCTCTATGGGAAAATGTACTAGAGTACTTATGGTTTGTGAATCTCATACTTCTCTCCATACAAGTAGTGCCTCAAACCTTTAGGGCAAAACTATTGCCACGAGCCTAAGCTCATGGGCGGGGATATCGAATTTCATATTACCTTAATTGTCTTGACATGTACGCGATTAGCTTACCGTGCTGCATAAGCACGCACCCTAAGCCCTAGTGCGAAGCGTCACTATACTTCACAAAATCTCCTTTTCCATCCGGCAACGCCAGCATAGGGGCCATCACCAATCTTTGCTTCAGTTCTTGAAAGCTGTTCTCGCATTTCTCTGTCCATTCAAACTTCTCAGTCTTACGAGTAAGCCGCGTTAAAGGGGCTACTATCTTTACAACTTGAACGAACCTCCGGTAGTGACCGGCCAATCCTACCTCTGGTAGTCGACCAAACCATGGTCATCAATTCATCAGTGGTCCTTTATCCAATCCTGTCAGGATCCTCCATGGGATCCTCCTCAACAACTATCCCTTCTAGGACAACATCCTCAACCGCTAAATCCTCAATATCAACATCATCCGGTCCTGCATTAGGACACTCTATCGGATCCACAATCCGATCTCCAATTAGTAATAAAATATCATCGCGATGTTGCTCCTCAACATCAGGGTTCGGAGTCCCGCTACCATATACGATAACGAACTACGCTCCTATCACGATATTTATAAGGGTTCCCATAAGGGTTTTAACTGTCAGTACTACGTTAGGTAGCCCGACTATGAACTTGGCAAGAGTTCTTATTATCTTTGTGAACTTATTATCTTAACGTCCCATCATCTCTGAGGTTTATAACGCTTAGCTCTGATACCATTTCTGTAACACCCCCAGATCCGGGGTCGGGGATCCGGGTCGTCACGGTCTTTCTCTCCACAATATCACTTCACTTAATTAATAATAATAACCTTATGCTGTGACCCCACACTAACACACACCACAACCCGTTATAGTCTCAGAGATGAAATTTAAATAAGTACAAGTCTTTGAATCCACAATTTAAAAGTTATTACAACCCAAAATGATTACTTGATAAATTTATAGTTAATTGCCATTATCTGCCACAAGTTATAATTATACATAATTTGATTCTCAAAATAGAATGCCTGATCTACCAATGGATCTACCTCTGCAGCTATAGCAGCCACAACATCATCGGGAAGACGAGGGACGCTTCCCACGCGCTTGCGATGGGTCTGCTGGAGTCTGGCCATCTTTCCTAACTGTTGTTGTGTGATGAAGAAATAAAGCAAGAGTGAGCCTTACAGCTCGCAAGATAATATATAGTGATAACAATAATATAAGTATCTAAATGGATACTTACTAGAATCTTTTATCATGAGTAAGATAATTACTTACTAGATATAAGTAAAAACAAGGGATGAAGTTACCAAATACTTCACTATACTTATATCATTTATAAAGCTACTTGAACTACCACTGTTCAAAGTATAATAAAATTCACGGGGTCATCCCATAGATGAGACCACAAGTAAAACTTAAAAATATTTGATCTTTGAAATATTTTGAAAAGAAATGAAGTTACGAGATACTTCATTCAATGGATACACCAATAAAAATGTTTGACCCTGTCAATGCTTCGGCAACCACCCATTAGTAGCCTTTCAATCAAAATGCTACGGGTAGTGTTACAGAATTATCCAAATGGATGATGAACTCATTACGGGAGTTTACCGCGCCAGGAAGACCACTTACGATGATCAGTCGTAGTAGTACAACCCCACCATTTTCTACATGTAGAGGAGAACCTGTCGGATTTACTTGTCAACCGAACACTGAACTCCTAAGGAATGGACCGCCTTAGCGGAACTTCCAGGCCATTTGGGCCAATATAATAAGGCTGGGCCGGCGCTACTCGGCCACTTACGCCACTCCTAGTTCAGATGAAATCCATGACTCTGAAACTTAAAGCTTGTCCCCACTTTCCCCAAGTAGAAACTTGTTGATACGGCTCCACCAAGAAGTCGTATCTATTTGGAAAGGAGAACTCACCGATATTTCCCAGGCGATGCCTGTTAATGGATTAACTTGTTCCAAGAATTTTACTTCCCGAGTGTTGGGTAAGTAATCAATTCATTTATCAAAACAGCAACCTTGTTGCGAATATAAAACACACCACAGAGCCGGATCCCTCAGGTTTTGAGCGAGTATTTAAATCCCCTTCGAAAGGAGGATCTTAAAAAAATGAGTTTTGGGATCCGCTCTAACTTTTAAAAAAATCATTTTGAAGACTCGCAAAACATTTTTAAGAATGTTTGGAGTGAAGCTGATTTAATGAAGTAAATCAGTCCCCAGAATATTTAGAAAATGTCTGAATATTATTATTTAAATAATATTCCCATAAAGAATAATCTTTATAAAATAATTGAAGTAGAAGTATTAAAACTTATACTTGAAATGAATAGCAAATAATCAAAGATATACTTATACGAAAGTAATATCTTTATTTGAATAATCAAAAGTAAGTTTGATTATCGACACCTTATTCTTTAATACAATAAAGAATATTATTAAGTAATAAGCGGAGTCATAATACCTCGAATGAATACTATAAATAATATTCATAAAATAAAGGAGTCATACATCCTCAAATGAATATCCAAGTAATATTCAATAATAATATAAACTGAGTCATAAGCCCTCGAATGAATATTCAAATAATATTCAAATAATAAAATAAACTGAGTCATAAGCCCTCGAATGAATACTCAAATTAATATTCAATTAAGTAAAATAAAGGTATCGAATAAACCTTATTCGATCCATAGTTTTAAAAACTATATCCATATATATATAAATATATATATATATATAATATACTCGGGAACATCGACTCCCGGTTTAGAAATATGTTCACCTTTTATCCCCTATACTAAGGATATACGCAACTACTTGCTTATTTCTAGCATAGGTATTATGCAACTATAAGCATTGAAATCAACAGATAGATAACCAGATTACGAAACAGACATGCATATATACCATATCAGCATGCTCCAATATATCGCAAAATTTGCTAATAACAATCATGCACTATCACAAGATAATGCATATACATATATTTACATCACAATAACTGTATATCGGGTAGAAAACTTGCCTGAGCGACTTGGGGTGATAAAAGGCTCGGGACGAGTCTGGTAACCTATAAACAACAAGTAAGTTGGAATTAAACCAAAATCACTTGTAAATCTATACTTTAACTAACTTAGACTCTAACGCTTGATTTGCGCTCACTGATTTGCTTAAGTCACTCGGGTACCCTCGGCTCCACCATTTTTAATAATTTAACCTTTACGAGTTTTAAAGCGATTCCTTCGCGAGTGTCTTACTAACTGCCTAACACACTTACCATAAATGTTTCATACATTAATTAACCCTTTTTGGTCTTTAACCTATGTTTTAAAGTAAGGCGAGGGAAAAAGTTTCGTTCGCGAAACGCCGTTACTTGAAACGGTCGTTTCTCCTAAACCGTGCATCGGAATTGAACGAACTACATATCAAAACGAAGCTCGTAACATGAGCTATCTAAACATGGCAGTGGTCATAATCTAGCAGGGGGTTCTCGGGTCCTAATGCTATGCACAAAAACAGTCCAAAGAAAATCGGACGTTATGACGACTATGTTTACGCGATTTCCCGATTTTTAACCATTCAAAACCAACCACAAACCAACCTCAAATCCAACATACAACCAACATCCATCCTCATCACATCATAATAACCCCAACCAATTCAATTTAATCAATTATACTTATGCCTAAGCTTAATTTAACCATACTTAAGTTCTTTTAATCAAAACCACAACATTTACCATTCCATTTCACTACCATTCCAAATCCCAAACTCTAAATCACAACAACAAGCTACAATATCATCCTACCAATCAAAATCATCTTATAATACATAGGAATCTAGGGTTTGGAGATGGTATACCTTCCTTGAAGTGGTGGGATGAGCTAGGAAGCCTTAAGAAGCTTTGAGAAGTCTTAGGAAAGCTTGGATCTTCAAGAAAAACAATAAAACTTCAAGTTAAAAAACTTGAAAACACTATTCATAGTCTTCTTCTTTGATTAAATGAAGAAGATTGAGAAGGAATTGATGGCTTAAACTCATGGTATAGCCCTAACTATGCATGAAGATGATTAGGGAATTTACTCACCAATTTAGGAAGCTTGGATCTTGAATTTTTGAAAATTCTTGCCTAATGAATAGTAAAAAGCCGAGAGCTTCAAGAACAAGGCCTTGGTTGCTTTTTATTTTTGATGAAAATGATTTTACTTGGCTTGGTTGATTGGTTTTTGTGCTTGCTTTAGTCAATTACCTTCTTGCCCTTGAATTTGTGTGGTTCTCATTCAACCACACCTCCTTCCTTCCCATGTCATGCTTATGTCATCCTCATGATGTCATCCTCCCTTCCTTGTCCTCTTTCTATTGGTTGGATGACATCATTCCCACTAATCCCTTTGATTATCTTCCTAATCGTTTGCCTAATGACCGCTGATCTGTTATACGGTTCGCTTAACTTTCGTTCTCGTTTATCGTTTGAAGGATCATACCCGGGATCTTATTACTTAGGTTCCCTTAACCTTTCTCAATACATTATATTCCTTTTTATGATCCTCTATTATAATCCTTTAATTTAAATCCTTTTTTATCCTGTTACCTTATACTCAATTCTCTCCGTATCTTGTTGATTTCCGGGAAAAACCAAAGTGTTCGGAATTGGATTCTGACGATCTTTACATACACTTATATACTTCATAGAGTACTAATAATATCCCATAAGATCAATAACAGAACCCCTACATAGCGTGGCATGAAAAGTTTTCTCGTTCAGCAAAAACACTATTCATAAGGGTTTCAAAATTTCTCAAAAATTGGGGTTATTACAAGTCAAGTTCTGATATTAAATTCTGATGGAAACTCTGATGCTTACATGGCATTATTCTTTACTTGACTTATTTTTGGTAAATACTAAAACGGTCATAATTAATCAGAATATAATTAGGTGAGATAAAAACAGTCATAATCATTTGGGTTAGTGGTAAACGTGCTTGTCCTGAAAAACTGCATGTGCACAGTAATTATTACTTATTTCCCGTGCCCACTACCTCCTGCTTTAACTATTGACTGTTCATATATTGCCAGGTGTAAACTGTCTGTCATACTTCACGTGGGTTGTATAAATAAGAAAGTTAAAAGATTTTACAATCTTTTAGCTACTTCTCTCATTCTCTTATCTCTCCTATTTTCTCTCACCCAATATTATTCTCTAAAGTTCTTTTTCATACAGACATTTTATCAAACACCTTGCAAACACTCTTTTTCTCACTTGATTTTTCACAGAAATGGCACCGAAAGACATAGTTTTCAAAAGAGCTAAGTTTGCCCCCAACAATTACTTGGCTATTCTTAGCAAGAGTGAAACCCCATCAGATCTTCACTTCGTTCAGGATTTTCTTGCTAACTCTGAGAATTGGTATGCTTTAACCAACCAGAAGCCATATTTGGAACTCAACTGCTGGAGTTTTGGAGAAGTGGCATATATGATGATGGTGGTGCTCATGGGTCCCTAAGTATTATCTTTTCAACAGGGGAGGATGAATATGTAGTGACTCTGGCTACAGTTCGACAGGCTTTATATTTTCCAGAAAACTGCACATATTCAACAGTTGAAGAGCCAGTTCTTCAACAGCTAATGGAAAATCTGGGCTATGAGAAAACTCTGGCAAAGCTGGGACAGTTGAAGAGACCCTATATAAGGAGGGAATGGAGTTTCTTCTTTGACTGCATCACCAGGACTTTTGCAAATAAGTGTTGAAATTTTGATGCAATTCCTATCCTAAGTCAGCAAATTGGGTATGCTTTAATTACTCAATCTCATTTTGATTATGCTAGTGTTGTACTAGGTTTTATTGGTGATAGGATGATAGAAGATATACATACAATCTATTTTGCTAGATTCTGTCAGCTATTATATAGTTTTTGTTGCTCTGATGCACCACAACTTGCAAGTGAGTTAATTTCACCTTTTAAACTTGCTAAGAGAGCTTTTACTGACTTATTATCCACTGATAATAAGAAAACTGTTTTGAGACCCCTCCAAATTCCAATTTCAGTCAAACAGTTTTTAGTAAACTCTGATCCAAACACCTACACCTCCATATATACTGATGTCCAACCAACCCAACCTCCATCAGCACCTACCACCACTACACAAGCACCTCAAACTTCTCAACCTCAACCAACTCAACCCTCCATCAGAACATATTTCAAACCAACACAATCATCTCAACCTCAACCATCAGCACATACCATCAGATCTTCACCTTTCAGGCCCAAAGGGCAAAGTCTGTTCCTCAACCTCCACAAAAGAGAAGGAAGATCATTCTCAGGGATGAATCTGATGATGAGGAGGAAGTACAGGTTCATGCATCAGAACCTGTGACAGTTGAAGCTGAAACTGTGGATTCTCATAAAGCAACTGCAGCTGAAGGTTCTGATACCTTGAAGAGGAAAAAAACTTTACACTCTGATGATAAAGCAACTCCTTCATTGGCAAGGAGATTCAAAAAAATGAGGGCTAAGAGGCATTTGGCTAAGCCTCCATCAGAAGATACTGAAGATGCTGAGGAAGGAGATCAGGAATCTCTGATCTCAAAAGAGCCAATTATCATTGAATCTCTGCCATCTCCAGCTAAAGACAAAGACACTATTCAGGATATAGGTCTCTCCTCTTCATGAAGATATTACAGTTGAAGATTCAGGATTTAGTCCTAAAATTAACATCAATAGGCTGCATATTCCTACTATTATTTATTTGGAAGCTTCTACAGCAGCTCATCCATCTACTGATAATTCTCCAATCTTAAATGTTGATGCTGAGATACCCTCTACACCAATTCTGGATCAAGAACCTGAAGATCAGAATTCAGATGAAGATAAATCAGAAACTCCTATAGCCTCAAACACTGTTGTGTTATCAGAGGATAATGAGTCTTCTTCCAGCTATGGAGACACTGTCTCAGTACATACTCCAGCTCCTGTACTTGGAAAGGAAGCATTGGTCAAGAAATTTGTGAAAAGGATGCTCTTATACCTTGGGATGAAACTCATAGAGGAGTAGAGTGGACCAAGAAGTGGAATGAAACTGATTTCATTCCAAGCTCCAAAGTCCTGACAAACCATTTTGGAAAAGCTGATGAGTTACTCACAAATGCTGATTTCAAGACACAACTCAAAATTACAGCTCTGTCTACCAAGAACCTTCAAGGTCTATACTATGCTGCTCAAGAAAAGGTTGATAAGCTTCTTGAAAAAGCTGAAAAGCTAGATATGGAGACCAAGCTTGACAAAAAGAGGTTTATCAGACCTATTTCTGAAAAGGTAGAAGCAATTGAGAAAGCTCAAGAGAAGCAACATGCCCAAATCTCTGAGGTCCTGGCTAATCAAGCTTCTCAACAGGCTCAATTGGATGAAATCCAATCTTCAGTTGAACTTCTTCTCTCACTCCTACTATCAGATGATGCCAAAAAAGGGGAGAAGATAGTTAAGTCCAAATGCTCTAATGATCAAATACTGAAGAAGAAAGATGATGAAGCTGATGACCAGGGAAACCCTAGCAAGGGTAGAGGTCAAGTTCAAAGTAAAGGGAAGAGCATCAAGGTTTCTTCAAGGAAACTAATTACTGATGCAAGCAAATCTTCTATTCAAAAGAAGACATGTTCTGAAGCTGCTCAAACTCAAAATCTGATAGCAAGTACTGAAACTCAAAATCTGATATCAAGTTCTGATGAGCAAAGTCTAATGACAAAACCTGATGTTCTGATAGAAGGTGGAAGTTAAGATTCTCAAAAGTTCATGCAAACTCTTAAGCTCAAGGGAAAGTAGACAACAATCTACTACAAGGATCCCAAGATTCAGACACTTGATGAGGAAATTGCTAGAAGATTATTTCTAAAGCATAATCCATGTTAGATATATTTGATAATGTCATGGCTAATATGTTTTATGTTTAGATTTCAGATCTTATTTGAACAGAACAAATCAGTACTTAACTGATCAGTACTTATACTGGAAGTCAGAACTTAAGGGATATCAGTACTTATGTTATCAGGAGACAGATATCAGAACTTAAGTGCTGAAGGACGATCAGATAAGGACAGTAGCTGATTAAAGTTAAGAAGATCAAGATAAACATAAGAAGAGATATGCATGAAGAAGGAATTCCGTGAAGAATGGAATACTTGGAATAGAAGATATCTGATTGATATATTTTAGGAAGCAGAATTATATTCTATATCAATTAGCTAATATCTTGTAACTGTGTAGTATATAAACACAGAAATAGAGTTTACACTATATGTGTTATCATTATCGAGAATATTATTAAGTATAACTCTAGCAGCTCTCGTGATATTTTTGTTCATCATTGAGAGATAACAGTTCCAGATTGTAACAGAGTTTATTGTTTAAATAAAGTTTGTTTTCTGTTACATAAGTTCTTGAAGTTTGATTTGATTGTGATAAACACTGTATTCACCCCCTCTACAGTGAAAGTGTGACCTAACAAGTGGTATCAGAGCTATCTGTTAACACACATACAGTTAAAGATCCAAACACAGTCATGTCTGACACAGAAACACCAACTAAGCCTACCAAAACTGAGGAATCATCAAAGACATCAATCCAGAGTCGATATGAGACTATCAGAGTTCCCATATTAAGACCATCTGAATATCCCATATGGAAGGTAAGGATGACCATGTTTCTGGAAGCAACAGATCCAGAATACCTTGATAGAATCAGGGAAGGGCCTCACAAACCTACCAAGCTCGCTGTTGTAGTTCCAGGTGAAGCAGCAATGACCGTACCAAAGGAAAAGAATGACTACACTGCTGAAGATATAGCATCTATTGCTAAGGATGCCAAGGTACGTCACTTATTGCATAGTGCCATTGATAATGTAATGTCAAACAGGGTAATCAACTGCAAGACTGCTAAGGAGATATGGGATGCACTGGAGACAAGGTGTCAAGGAACTGAAACAGTTAAGAAGAACAGGAAGACAATACTCACTCAAGAGTATGAACACTTTGACTCTAGGACTAATGAGTCATTGACTGATGTGTATGAAAGATTTGTCAAACTCTTGAATGACTTGTCATTGGTTAATAAGGAGTATGATCTTGAAGATACAAACCTCAAATTCCTGTTAGCTCTTCCTGAATGTTGGGATTTGAAGGCAACAACAATAAGAGACAACTATAATCTTGATGAAACAACTCTTGATGAAATCTATGGAATGCTCAAGACTCATGAACTTGAGATGGAACAAAGAAGCAAGAGAAAAGGAGGAAAGTCAAGGACAGTTGCTCTCAAGGTTGAAGAGGAATCCCCCAAACCACCTTCCTCAAAGAAAGATAAGGGTAAAGCTCTTATTATAAAATCTGATACTGAGTCATCAAGTTCTGAGAGTGATGATGACTCAGATTCTGAAAGCTTGCCTGAAACTGATGCTGATGAGGAGATGATGAAGCTGTGTGCTCTTATGGTGAAAGGAATCACAAAAATTGCATACAGGAAGTTCAGGAAGGGAAAGAAGTTTTCCAGGAAAGGCATAAGTTCTGATAAGAAGAATTTCAGAAGATCTGAAGGAAAAAGAGGAAAGTCTGACAGAGGAGATTATGCTAATGTTAAATGTTATAATTGTGGTGAGAAAGGCCACATATCTCCTGAGTGCAAGAAGACCAAGAATGACAAAGGCAAAGCTCTTGTCACAAAGCAGAAAAGCTGGACAGACACCTCAGACTCTGAAAGTGAGGAGAACTATGCATTGATGGCAAATGCTGAAAAATCAAGTTATGAGAGCAGTTCTGAAACTGCTGAAACAAAGGTACCTCAGACTACTTATGCTTTTCATACTGATGATATTAATGAGTTGAGAAGATATCTTAAAACCATGTTTGTTAGTTATAGAGATCAAACTTTAACATGTGAAAGATTAACTTCTGAAAATCTTGTTTTTAAGAAAAGAAACAATTTCTTAGAAAAAGAGTTAGTCATGTTTCATCAAACTCAGAAGGATAGAGATGATGCTTTTTATGTTAGGGATGAAGTGCTAAAAATGAATGAATCTCTAAAAACTGAGTTAGAAAAGGAGAGAGAGATTATCAGAACTTGGACTAACTCTGGCAAAGCAACTCAAAATTTGCTGAGCAGTGGAAACTGGAAAGAGGGCTTAGGTTATGAAGAAAATAATGAAAAAGGAACTGAAGAAATTAAGCCTATTGATAAGCAAAAGCCGAAGTTAAAACCTGTTAAGTTTGTAACTGAAAAATCCGAAACTGAGAAATCAGAAGTTAAAAAGGAATTAACTTCTGACAAACTAAAACAGGAAAAGACAGCTGAAGTTAACATAGGCTTAATGACAAAGAAGCAGCTTAAGCATAAGCTGAAAGATGTTAAGAATGCAAACAAGGTAAAATCTCCTAGGAAAAACAGGAATGGAAAGGAAGGTGTGAATAAAAGCAATAACTATAAATCTGTTCCTGATGCTCCTAGGAAAGCATGTTATAATTGTGGAAGTTCTAACCATCTGGCTTCTTTTTGCAGGAAGAATAAGAATATTAACTCCTTATCTACAAAGTCAGGAGTTAAGAGTCAGTCTGTTAGATACAAACCACAAAATCCTTGTTTTCATTGTGGTAGTTTATGGCATTCCATTTATACTTGTAAGGAATATCATAGTTTGTACTATGATTATTATCAAATAAAACCTTCTTTAAAGAAAGTTTCTGTTGTTCCTTCTAGTATAAGTTCTGATAAGAAAACTGTTAACATAAAATCTGATGTTAAATCCGCTGCAAATGTTAACAAACCTAAAAAGGCCAAAGGATCCAAGCAAGTCTGGGTCCTTAAAACTAATAATTAGTGGTCTTTTTGATTGCAGGGCAACAGGAAAAATATTTTAGTTCTGGACAGTGGATGTTCAGGACACATGACTGGAAATAAGGCCCTGCTATCAGACTTTGTGGAGAAAGCTGGCCCAAGTGTTTCTTATGGAGATGGCAACATTGGAAAAACTTTGGGATATGGCAATATCAATCTTGGGAATGTCATCATTAAAGATGTAGCTCTAGTCTCAGGACTTAAACACAACTTACTGAGTATAAGTCAAATCTGTGACAGAGGTTATCATGTTGATTTCTTTGCAGAACATTGTGAAATAGTTAGTAAATCTAAAGGAAAAATTGTTCTGAAGGGATTCAGGCGTGGTAACATTTATGAAGCTAAGCTTTCAACAAGTTCTGATGGTTCTGCAATCTGTTTAGTGAGTAGAGCCTCAACTGAAGAAAGCTGGAATTGGCACAAGAAACTCTCTCATTTAAACTTCAACAAGATAAATGAACTGATCAAGAAAGATCTTGTGAGAGGACTGCCAAAATCAGTGTTTGTTCCTGATGGTCTTTGTGACTCATGTCAGAAGGCTAAATAAAGAAAATCTTCGTTCAAGAGCAAGACTGAATCATCAATTCTTGAGCCTTATTATCTACTTCATGTTGATCTATTTGGTCCAGTGAATGTCATGTCTATTGCAAAGAAGAAATATGCGTTGGTCATAGTAGATGAGTTCACCAGATACACATGGGTGTACTTCTTGCACACAAAAAGTGAAACTGCATCTATCCTGATTGATCATGTCAAACATCTGGATAAATTGATCAAAGATTCTGTGAAAATTTTGAGGAGTGATAATGGCACTGAATTCAAGAATTTGATAATGGAAGAGTTCTGCAAAAATCAGGGAATAAAGCAAGAATTTTCTGCTCCTGGAACTCCACAGCAAAATGGAGTTGTTGAAAGGAAGAATAGAACTCTAATTGAAGCTGCACGAACAATGCTTGAAGAAGCAAAGCTTCCAACCTATTTCTGGGCTGAAGCTGTGCAGACTGCTTGTTTTACTCAAAATGCAACACTCATTAACAAGCATGGAAAAACACCATATGAGATGGTGAAGAACAAGAAGCCAAATCTCAAATACTTTCATGTATTTGGATGTAAATGTTTTGTTCTCAAGACTCATCCTGAACAGCTATCCAAGTTTGATCTAAAAGCTGATGAGGGAATCTTTGTAGGATATCCACTTTCTACAAAAGCCTTCAGAGTCTATAATTTGAGAACAAAAGTGGTCATGGAATCTATCAATGTCTCTTTTGATGACAAGAAGATCACTGGACTTGAAGATTCCATTGATCATGATAAGCTGAGATTTGAAAATGAAGATTCATATTCTGATATCTCAAGTCCTGACAGTCTAAGTCCTGATACTGTAAATTCTGATGGATTAAACTCTGATGTTATTGAAACTGTGGTGACTACGTCAAAGGAAGATGCACCAATGCAGGGGGAGCATACTCAAGATATTATCACATCTCAAGAAGCATCAGAACATACATCTGGCTCTTCAAATTCTGATTCGTCAAGTTCTGATAAGCCAAGTACTGACAGTGCTGAAAATCTAAATACTGAAGGATCCAACTCAGAGAGTATAGTTTCAGGGGGAGCATCAGAAAATGAAACCGAAGACAGCATGAATCATGGGGGAGCATCCAGTTCTAGAGAAAATCTTCCATCTGCAAGGAAGTGGACAAAATCACATACACCTGATTTAATAATTGGAAATCCTGAGGCAGGTGTCAGAACTAGAACAGGTACTTCAAATGAATGTCTTTACAATTCTTTTCTCTCTCAGTCTGAGCCAAAGAAAGTGGAAGAAGCTCTTCAAGATGCTGATTGGGTGCAAGCAATGCAGGAAGAGTTGAATGAATTTGAAAGAAACAAAGTCTGGACCTTAGTGCCAAGACCCAAGAATAGATCGGTTGTTGGTACAAAATGGGTATTCAGAAACAAAACTGACAGTGATGGCATAATTGTAAGGAACAAGGCAAGGCTGGTTGCAAAAGGATATTCTCAACAGGAGGGAATTGACTATGATGAAACATTTGCTCCAGTTGCTAGGTTAGAAGCCATAAGGATATTCATGGCTTATGCTGCTCACAAAAAGTTTACTGTCTTTCAAATGGATGTGAAAAGTGCTTTTCTCAATGGAGAATTGGAAGAGGAAGTATATGTTGAACAACCTCCAGGCTTTATAGATTCTAAACATCCAGATTATGTCTACAGGCTTGATAAAGTACTTTATGGACTTAAGCAAGCTCCAAGAGCATGGTATGAGACTTTAGCTCAGTTTCTTCTGGAAAGTGGATTCAACAGAGGAACTATTGACAAAACATTGTTCTATCTCAATCATGGCAAGGACTTACTTCTGATCCAGATTTATGTTGATGATATTATTTTTGGGTCTCCAAATGACAAACTTTGCAAAAAGTTTGCCAACCTAATGCAGTCAAGATATCAGATGAGTATGATGGGAGAACTTAGTTATTTTCTGGGCCTTCAAGTCAAGCAGACTGAAGAAGGAACTTTTATTTGTCAATCTAAGTATACCAGAAACTTGCTGAAGAAATTTGGAATGCAAGACTGTTCAAGTGCATCCACTCCCATGGCCACTGCAACAAAACTGGATAAGGATACTGGTAATTCAGTAGATATTACTGATTACAGAGGTATGATTGGCTCACTTCTCTATCTAACTGCTAGTAGACCAGATATCATGTTTGCTACCTGTCTTTGTGCAAGATTTCAAGCAGATCCAAGAGAACCTCACTTAACAGCTGTAAAAAGAATCTTTAAGTATCTTAAAGGAACAGCTGATCTAGGATTATGGTATCCTAGAGAATCAGATTTTAAATTAATAGGTTACTCAGATGCAGATTTTGCAGGTTGCAAAATTGACAGGAAAAGCACAAGTGGAAGCTGCCAATTTCTTGGAGGCAGGTTGGTTTCTTGGTATAGCAAGAAACAAAAGTCAATTTCCACATCAACTGCAGAAGCAGAGTATATTGCTGCAGGAAGCTGCTGTGCACAGATTCTCTGGATGAAGAATCAGTTACTGGATTATGGGTTAACATATTTCAAAATCCCTATTTACTGTGATAATCAAAGTGCTATTGCTATGACAGGTAATCCAGTTCAACACTCTATGACAAAGCACATCAGCATCAGGTACCATTTCATCAGGGAACATGTGGATGAAGGTACAGTGGAATTGCATTTTGTTCCCACAGATCAACAAGTAGCAGATATCTTCACAAAACCACTGTGTGAAGCTACCTTTTCAAAATTGGTAAATGAACTTGGAATGATTTCAGGTTCTTTCTCTAAATCTGCTTAAACTTGTTCTATGTTATCAGACTTTATGATCAGTATTTACAGAATTAATCTCTTTGTATATTCTGTGCATTAATTGATAAATGTCTTTAAGTACTGACTGTTGTCTGATATATGTTTCTAAACTCTGATAAGTGATATGTCTGTTTCCGTAACTATTTAATCCCATGAGGATAACTGTGCTAGATACTGACCTACTAGTCTTCAATAAACAAATGATCCCATGAAAGAAGTAATTATTTCTGTGGAAATTTTATGACACAAGCAAATTCTGATAACTGAGCTTAGTTAAGTTTACTTTGTATATCTTATTACTAAGTCACAAATTAGAATAATGCTACTCATCTGTTTAAGTTCTGATTCTAGTAAAACTGCTGAATGTACTAAGTGCTGATAAACCTCACTTATCAAAAGAAAAAGAAAAAGAATCAAAGAATAATATCAGGTACTCCTTTGAGATCTAGAGTAAAAATGTGAATGGGACGACCCAAGTGCATTGCTGGTATTAAGTAAATATGCATTAGAAAAGCAAAATATTTTTCTTGGTGACTTTTCACACTCTATGATTACTGGAGAAATACTCTGATAATAGCATAAATTCTAATAAACAGTCGTGACTCACTTACACTGAGAAGCCTCTGTAAAATAGAATTTCAAAAGATGCATAAAATTAGCACAAAAACAGTAGAGGTGGACTCATGCATGAACTCATTTATCAGTAGGTTTCAGAATAATGACAGCTCTTTAGCAAAATTTTAATTATGACTTATTTCTAAGATGTACTGAAGTAGATCAGACTTTACTCTTTGTCTGTTATTTAGCTTAATGCACACACACATCACTCCATATGAATGATGAAATTTCTGTGGTGGTCTATGTTATTTTAGATAAACAGTCATTGTGTCACTTCTGCACAAATTCTGAGGACAAGTTCTAGTTACACGTTCTGATGATTAAATTCTGACGTTCATAACTAAGAACTTGTATGAGTATTTACTAAGATAGATATTCCTTGTTCGAGTTAAGACATTATGTTCTGATGACTGTTAAGTTCTGGTATAGGTCTAAGTTCTGATTTTTCAGTCTAACCCTTTACTTGACTTATCTGTGAGTAAAATTTGGTAACAGTCTCAGATTAATTTCGAAATGTTGAAGTGGAAGATTAATAGTCTATGGTTAAAACATAATGGCACTTGTCCTTGAACAGTTCACTCTTGTTACATGTGCACATTCTTTTTCCAATGACTATTATTCTTTTTCAAAGTCTAGGGAGACGAGGTAGAATTAATTCTACCTGTCTGCATTCAATATCTTTGCGTCTCTTGGCATTCTCTTGCCTATATATACAACCACTTCACATCAGTCTTTCCATCACATTCTTCTCACACACTTATCCTCCTTCTTCTGTCAAAAACAAAATGGTTCGATTCAACATGTTTTTGAACACACAAACCTTCACAATGGAACTCAGTTGTGCTGAGTGGCGGCAGGAGTGGCATATAACAGCCATTCCTGAGGAGATCTGGGACTCTGTCCCACAGGAGGTGCTGGCTCACCTTCTATTCTTCGAGATGGATTATCATCGCCATCTGGAGCGCCTGGAGGAGGAAAGGCGGGAAGCTATCCGTCAGCAAGAGCGAATCATTCGACTCGCTATCTTGTTTGTCGAAGATAGGAAGAGGAAGATGACCTAATCTCGTCTTCTTCCTGTTCTTCTTCATCCTCAGCTTTGTCAGGCTTCTTAGCTAGGACTAAAGCTGTTGATGTTCGGATTAGAAGCTTAGGGAAAATCTTGTATTGATGTAATTTCTAATTCATATATGTATTGACTTGATATATTAATGAAAACTGTCTTTACTTCAAGATTTTGTCTCTGAGTTATTTTATCTTGTGTTGATAAATCCTGATTGATATTCTGATGACCATTTAAATTTTGTTTTTATTTAAGTTCTGATTCTCTGTCAGCACTTATTCATAGCAATTATCTCGGTCATTTTTAACATGATTCATTTTCAGAATATTAATGTTGCAGTGAAAAACAATCCAATCAGTGATAACGGGTTAAAATTTGAATTGTTTCCCTTGATAAAAGGAACAGTTTTTTTTCCTTGAAACTCGGCAAATGGGTAAGGCATGATTACTGTTTTCTCGAGCCCAGTAACTATCCGTTATTACTGCATGTCTGACAGGTGTCCAACGGTAACATTTTTTTTTGTATAAGTACAGCAGAGAGAAGATTTCTTTAATCTTTTTAATTTCTTCATCTTCTATCTCTCTTCTTACTTTTACTCTCTTTCACTTTACTATTTCCGTTGTTTTCATACAGCTATTATCTCAAACACCTAACAGGCATACTTGAATTTCAATATTTTTTTTTTTCACATGGCACCAAAGGATTTAATCATTGATGGAGCAAAGTTCGTTCCAAACAACTATGCTGCAATTCTTGATCATGCTGAAGCTCCATCTGAATTGCATTTTGTGCAAGATCTTCTTGCACATAGTGAGGTTGCGTACGCCTTAACTCAGCCTGAATTCTTTTCAAGTCAACAAGTTCTGAGGTTCTGGAGGACTGGCGTTTTTGATGATGGTGGTAACCGTGGAACTCCCAGTATTATTTTCCAAGTGGGTGATTCATCCTTTGTAGTCACTCCTGGTACAGTACGCAGGGCTTTACATCTTCCAGAGGATTGTACTTTCTCAGTTCCAGAGGACTCAGCCCTTCGGGAGTTAATGGCTGAATTGGGATATGAAAAGAGTCTGACGAAACTTGGACAATTGAAACGGGCTAATATCAGAAGAGAATGGAGTTTCTTCTTCGATTGCATCACCAAGGCCTTTGGCAACAAGTGTTCAAATTTTGATGCCATCCCAATTCTAAGTCAGCACATCGGGTATGCTATTATCCATCAAACACATTTTGATTTTGCAACTGGAATAATTGGTTTTATTGGGGATAGGATGACAGAGGATCGAGATGTTGTTTATTTTGCTAGATTCTGTCAACTTATTTATACGTATTGTACTGCTGAACCCCAGTTAGTCAGCACTCAAACCCCACCTTTTAAGGTTGCAAAAAGGTACTTTAACGACCTGATAAATGCTGACACAAAGAAATCAATGGTGAGACAATTACAGATTCCTCAGTCTGTGAAACAGATTCTGGTAAATGCTGATACAGCTACTTACAAATCTGTTTACTCAAATGTTCAACCAACTCACCATAACCAAAATCCATCAACTTCAGTCCCTACCTCTCATTCTACTCAACCTACCCTCAGAACTTATCTCAAATCCTATCTCTCCACTTCACAGAATGCTCAACCTTCTTCTTCAGCACCTACTGTGAAGCCTACATCCTCTAAGCCAAAGAGAACAAAGACTGTTCCTCAAACATCTCAGAAGAAGCGGAGGATTACTTTGAGAGATGAATCAGATTCTGAGGATCAGATTCCATCTTCAGAACCTATGATAGATGAAGCTGAGAAGGCAATTTCTCAGAAGGATTCTGCAATTGGGGGTTCTAGGCTTCTCAAGAGGCTTAGACGTATGACGGTTCCTGCAACTCCCAAGGAATCCACATCAACAAGGAAGTACAGGAAACAGAGGGCACAAAGGCCAGTTTCAGATGATGAGGAGGAAGCAGCTAAGGAAGGGGATCAGGAATCTCTGATCTCGCAAGACAAGGAATTTGCTCCAGTCACTGCTTCTCCGTCAACTCAATCTCAGGAACCTGTATCTGAAAAGGCTAATTCACCTTCTATATCTCTTGTTGATCCAGGCACAAGTGCTGAAATTGATATTCAGAACTTGGTTGTGCCTGAAATACTTTTGTTAGAAGCTCCAACAACAAATAATCCTTCTACAACACCTGTTACTGATGCTGTTCAAACTCCTGAGTTATCACTATCACCTTCTCTGCATCAAGATGATGATCAGATTTTAGGTGAGCATCAGGATATGGCTGTTGATCAGAACTTAGTATCCGATCAGCAATTCGAGGATGTTGAAGCCTCTATTGCTACTCACACAGTTGTCTTATCAGAAGATACTGATTCTTTAAGTTCTGATGCAGCAAATGTTGGAGATACTGGTGATGCTGCTACAACTGTAGATGCTGATGCAGCAGGTCCTTCAGGACATACTCCTCCATTGACTCTTCCTAAGTCTGAACTGCTAAAGGAGTTTGTTATCAGGGATGCACCAGTACCTTGGAGTGAAACTCCTGCAGGTCAGGAGTGGACTAAGGAATGGAACTCAGTTTCCTGTGTTCCAAATGCTTTACATCTTGCTGAGCACTTGACTAAAGCTGATGAAATGCTAAATTCTGATGATTTTAAAACCCAGCTTAGAGTCACTGCATTGAGTACTAAACATCTACAAGGTCTTCATTCCAATACTCATGCAGAGCTACACAAGATTCAGGAGAACTTTATTAAACAGGAACAAGTTTGGAAACTTGATAAGAAAAAGTTCTTCCAACCTACCATTGACAGGGTTGCTTATATTGAGAAAACTCAAGAGAAGCAACAAGCTCAGATTGATCAAATTCTGACAAATCAAGCTTCTCAGCAATCGCAACTTACTGAAATCCAGACCTCAGTGGAACTACTTATCTCTCTTTTATTACCTGCTGATGCCAAAAAGGGGGAGAAGGTAATTAAGTCCAAATGCAAAACCAACAAGTCACTGCAAGGAAAGGATGATGGAAAAGATGACCAAGGAAACTCTGGAATGGGTAGTGGTCATAGTCAAGGTAGAAGGTTTACATCAAGACAAGCTAGTCACAGAACAAGTTCTGATACTGGGAAAAGAATGAGTTCTGCTGCTGGTAAAAGGATAAGTTCTGATGAACTTCTAGATCTTGATGAGGAAATGTCAAGACAGTTATTTCTTCAAGAAAATCCAGGGATGGACTTGGAAAGTTTAAAGGAAGAAGAAGCCAGACTTAAATCAGAGAAAGCTATATCTAAATCTGAAGCTTCTGGTAAAAAGTTACTTCCAAAACCTAAAGGCATTGTGATCAAAGAAAAGATACATACTGAAGAAACTTTGGCTAGATCACAACCACAGATAGATCCAAGATCCAAGGGTAAAGAAAAGGTTGGTGAACCTATCAAGCCTTATGTACCTCCTGAGGAAGAAGAAATTACTGATGGAAAAGATAATCTTGCTCTGACTTCAAGAAAAGTTCTTAAAACAACCTCTGACATGGCTCAAGTTGTTCAGAGTCAAGAAATTGTAAGTTCTGATATTCAGAAGAAGCAAGTAACCTCTGACAGTGCTCAAGTTAACTTGATATCAGAAAATAAATCTAAAACACTCCTACCAGGATTCACTAAAGCAAAACAGACTCAATCTTTGAAGACTACTTCAAGTGGTTTTGAAGCAAGAGTAGTTACTGGAAAGGAAGCTAGAGATAAAACTGGATTGGGAAGTGCTGATGAAAGAAGAGTACACAACACTACTGATGATCCAACTTCCTTGAGTGAACCAGGTATTGGAGCAACTCCTGAAAGATTGAATCAACTAGAATCTGTACAGATGGTTTACCATACCTACTTGAAAGAATACATCATGTTGTATTTCATGACAGATGGTAGGGTTTATCATATAAGACAAAATGCCATTCCGTTGAAGTATTTTGAAGAATTGGAGCATGTATTGTTCTTACTTCAAGTGGATGACAGAATAACAGAGACTGCTGCAAACTACTTAAAGGAACAGATTCAGAGACAGAAAAGACTTTATTCTGTTAAGTCTGACAGCAGATATGTTCCAAAGTACAGAAATCACAATGGTGATATTGTTGATATGAAGCCTAATACTGCACAGATCAGAACATATCTTGGTATTAAGGGGCTTGAATTCAATCTAGAGTCTAATAAAGCTTATGTCATAAGACTAGATCGGGAGTTGAGAAAAGCAAAGATTAATGATCTCAGAGCTGCAATATTTCAAACTGGTGAAGATACTGCAGAGCTTAAAGATGTCAAACGGAGAATGATTGATGAACTCAGATATGCTGAGAAATGTTTGTTGAAGAATTATCTCAGAACAACTCCTGACATCAGAGAGATCAGAAAATGATGAAGCCAAGTCGAAGATCTACAACTGCTTAAATTCTGATATTTATACAGATTGAAGTTGTTATCAGAAGTTGAATTGGTAAAAACTTTAAGGACTGTAAGTTGTAGTTATCTTGTCTATTTCTCATGCATTTGTACTTAATGTTTTTGACATCATCAAATATCTGTTAAACTTGTATATTTTGTTAATTTACAAGTTGGGGGAGATTGTTAGATATATTTGATAATGTCATGGCTAATATGTTTTATGTTTAGATTTCAGATCTTATTTGAACAGAACAAATCAGTACTTAACTGATCAGTACTTATACTGGAAGTCAGAACTTAAGGGATATCAGTACTTATGTTATCAGGAGACAGATATCAGAACTTAAGTGCTGAAGGACGATCAGATAAGGACAGTAGCTGATTAAAGTTAAGAAGATCAAGATAAACATAAGAAGAGATATGCATGAAGAAGGAATTCCGTGAAGAATGGAATACTTGGAATAGAAGATATCTGATTGATATATTTTAGGAAGCAGAATTATATTCTATATCAATTAGCTAATATCTTGTAACTGTGTAGTATATAAACACAGAAATAGAGTTTACACTATATGTGTTATCATTATCGAGAATATTATTAAGTATAACTCTAGCAGCTCTCGTGATATTTTTGTTCATCATTGAGAGATAACAGTTCCAGATTGTAACAGAGTTTATTGTTTAAATAAAGTTTGTTTTCTGTTACATAAGTTCTTGAAGTTTGATTTGATTGTGATAAACACTGTATTCACCCCCTCTACAGTGAAAGTGTGACCTAACAATCCAGGAATGGATTTGGAAAATCTCAAGGAGGAAGAAGCTAGATTTAAAGCTGAAAAGAAAAATCTAAAGCCAAAAGCTTCTGTTGCAAAGAAACCTCCAAGGTCTAAGGAAAAAGGCATTGTGATCAAGGAGAAGTCAAATACTGAGGCATCAAAGCCCAAGTCTAGATCACAGATTGAGATTGATCCCAAAGACAAAGGGAAAGGAAAAGTTGATGAACCAATCAAGCCACAGGAGATGAAAATTTCTCAAATCCTGATAAAGCCAGTGTGCAAAATGGTTCAAGTTATTGATGATAATCTTGCTAAAAATAAAGATGTTCAAACTCTGAAAAGAAATAAGATTTCTGAAGAATCAAAGACAACCTCTGACAAGGCTCAAGTTGTTAAGAGTGAATAACTTCAAGCTATGACTGAAACAACAAGTTCTGATAAAGTCATCAAGTCAACCTCTGATAGTGCTCAAGTTGATTTAGACAAAATGGAAGTAGTTGATAAAAAGAAACTTCTGTGGAAAAATGTCAAACCATCAGATCCATAGAAAAGCCAATTATTGTCTACTTTCATGACTATTGGGTTAAATGCCAGAGAACCAAGAGACAGGGCTGGACTAGGTTCTGATGAAGCTAAGATCAAGACAGGAGTTGAAGTTGCTACTAGAGATCCATTTCTATTGACTGAAAGACCTCTTGAAGATTTACACAGAAACACCTTGATAAGGTTATCCCTATTCAAGTGGTACTGGATGCTCATGACAAGCATAATGTCAAGGAAAATCTGATTCTATTTATTGAAGATGGAAGGACATATCATATGTCAGAATCAGATGTGCTAAACAAATCACTGAAAGAGCTTTAATTCTTTCATTACCTTTTAGAGGTAAAGTCTGATATTACCAGGAGATGGTCAAACTTCATATTGAAGACCATTAGAGATAAAGCAAGAATTTCTGGTTTAAGAGTTACAGAATTTATTCCTAGTATTTGTTGAAAATGATGGAAGTGAAACTCCAATGAAGCAGAATTCTACTAAGCTTAAAGTGTTACTGAATGAGAAATGTATGTGCTACAATGAAGATTCTTCTCATCCTAGGGTAATAAGACTAAATGATGGTTTAGAAAGAAACCATATCTCTGCTTTAAGGACTGCAATCTATCAGATTGGAAGTCAGAATGAAGAGATGAAGCAAGTCAAGACTACAATGTCTTAAGTCCTAAGGATTAAAGAAGAAAAGTTGATATCAAGCTTTGTCAAGAATCATTATGGATTCAGATTGACTCAGTGAGATTGGTAAAAGCTACAAGGACTATAAGTTGTAGTTAATTATCTAGTTAAACTCTTATTTGCATTTGTACTTAAATGTTTTTGACATCATCAAATCTATTAACTTGTATATTTTGCATAATTTACAAGTTGGGGGAGATTGTAAGATATATTTGAGATGTCATGTCTAATATGATTCATGTTTAGTTTTCAGATCTTAACAAACAGGACATATCAGGACTTACTGAAATCAGGACTTACTGGAAGTCAGAACTTAATATCAGAACTTAAGGTCATATCAGAACTTAAGTGCGGGAAGACTTTCATATAAGGAAGGAAGTTGATTTACAGTAGAAGATCGAGACAAAAATAAATAAAGATATGCATGAAAAGTGTTAGAAGACTGGAAGACTTGTAGAAGATATCTGATTGATATATTTTAGGAGACAGAATTATATTCCATATCAATTAAAAGTTATCTTGTAACTGTGTACTATATAAATACAGACTTAGGGTTTACGCTATATGTGTTATCATTATCGAGAAGATTATACATTGTAACCTAGCAGCTCTTAGTGATATTTGTTCATCATTGAGAGAGAACAACAGTTCTTATTGTAACATATTTTATTCAATATACTTGATCTTTGTTACATACTTGTGTTAAATCGATTTGATTGTATAAACATTGTATTCAACCCCCTTCTACAGTGTTGTGTGACCTAACATGAAAAGAATCCCATGGTAGATCAAGTTTCTAAGAAGCCAATCAAGGAAATCAAGACTAAGAATGCAGGAAGGAAAAAGAAGAACATGAATGGAAAAATTAGAGTGAACAAAAACAATAACTTTGCATTTATTGTAGATGTTCCAAGGAAATAATGTCAAAAGTGTGGCTCTACAAATCACCTAACTCACTTTTGCAAAAAGGCTATTAGTAAGCCAAAAGTGGGAGCATGCAGATACAATAAAGCAAAGGCTGAAGATCCCTATTCCTTTTGTGACAAATTTAATTGCATTCCTTGCAATATGAAGGTAATGACAAGCTGTCATAGACTGAGAGTAAATCTCAAAGATGCAAGAATTGAGTCTACAGCTGTGAAGAAAATTGCAAATCAAAATTTGAACACTGTTCTTTCTGAGTCATCAAATTCTACTTATGCAAATTCTATTAACAAGAAGAAAGTACCTTACACTACTTAGGTAGCTAAAAAAACTTAATCCTCATTGTGTGTGAGGAAAGGTGAAGAAAGTCATATGGATCATAGAAAGTGGATTCTCCAGACATATGACAGGTGATAAAGCCCTGCTATTATAATTTAAGGAGATGGTTGGCCCATTGGTGACTTTTGGACACAACATCAAAGGATTCACAATGGGATATGGCAATTCAGTTTCAGGAAATATTGTCATTGAAGATGTAGTACTGGTATCTGGTCTTGAGGTGAATCTTCTGAGTGTCGGTCAATTCACAGATAAAGGATTCAGTGTTTTATTTGACAAAGGAGAATGCTCAATTATCAGCAAAAAGACTGGTAAAGTTGCTTTGAAATGAGCAAGAATGGGAAGCTTGTTTGTTGCAGATTTATACTCAGCAAATAAGGATGGAATCTGTTGCTTCTATACCAAGGCATCTGTTGAGCAAAGCAAGATGTGACAAAAAGAGCTCTCTCCTTTAAATTATAAAGGAATCAATACCCTGGTGAAAAAGAAGTTAGTGAGAGACATACCAAACTTGGAGTTTGCTCAAAATGACGTTAGTGAGGCTTGTCAAAAAGGCAAAATGAAGAGTTCGAGTCACAAAAGCAAAACTGTGAATCCCATAAGTGCACCTCTGTAACTCATTTATACGGACATGTTTGGACCAGTTAATGTCTTATCAATTTCAAGAAAGAAATATGCACTTGTGATGGTGGATGACTACTCATGGTACACATGGGTAGAGTTATGAATTCTAAAAATGAAACTCCACACATCATTATTGAACATATCAAGAAAATTGAGAAACCGGCTGAAAGCCAGAATTGTGTAAAAAGATTGAGTGACACTGGCACAGAATTCAGGAATGTAATCTTGTATGAATTCTGCAAGGATAAGGGTATTGTTCAAGAGTTCTCAGCTGCAAGGACACCTCAGCAAAATAGGGAGTTGAGAGAAATAATAGAACTCTAGTTGAGGCTGCTAGAATAATGTTGCAAGATGCCAAATTCAAGTTTTTGGGAAGAAGCTGTCAATATTGCATGTTACACTCAAAACAGATATCTCGTCAACAAAAATCTTGGCAATTCACCCTACTAAATCTTATCAAAAATGAAGCCTACTATGAAGCATCTGCATGTGTTTAGAAGCAAGTGTTATGTTCTAAAAGACAACTATGAATATGTGGGAAAATTTGACTCTAAAGTTTTTAAAGCAATTATTCTAGCATATTCATTGGAGAGAACTTCCTACATAGTTTATATGCTTGAACAAAAGAAAATTATGGAAAGCACATATATGACTTTTGATGATGACAAGTGTCCATGTTTGGAGTTCCTTGATGAAAATGAAGCTGAAGCCCTTAAATTTGAAAATCTCAACATTGATAGTGATTCTGAAGATGAAGCTGAAGTCAACACAAGAAAAAGAATGAATGAAGAGTCAACTGAGCAACTAAATCATGAGAATGGAAACTCATCTAAAACACCTGATTTGATAGCACACACTCAGGGGGAGAAATAGAAAAACTTTCTGTAAGTCATGCCAATGGTGAAGAAAATGCAGAAACCCAAGTCAACAAAATTAAACCAGAAAGTGGGACATGAGTCACACATGATATGCAATTATTGGTGATCCAAATGCTGGTGTGAGGACTAGAAGTGCAACTGCTAATGAATATCTACATGCATGCTTTCTTTCATAATTGAGCCTAAGGAAACTGAGGAAGCTCTACTTGATCCTGACTGGATATCTGTTATACAAGAAGAGCTAAAGTAGTTTGAAAGAAACAAAGTTTGGACTGCACCAAAAAATAGAAGCATAATTGGAACAAAATGGGTGTATAGGAACAAAATGGATGAAAATGTAATTGTAACAAGGAACAAAGTAAGGTTGGTTGTAAGAGGCCACTCACAGGAGAAAGTGTAATAACCCCAATTTTTGGGAAATTTTTGAAACCCTTATGAATAGTGTTTTTGCTGAATGAGAAAACTTTTCATGCCACACTATGTAGGGGTTCTGATATGGATATTCTGAGATTTTATTAGTACTTTATATGGGATATAAGTGTATGTAAAGATCGTCAGAATCCAAATCCGAACACTTTGATTTTTCCCGGAAATTCACAAGATACGGAGAGAATTGAGTATAAGGTAACAGGATAAAAAGGATTTAAATTAAAGGATTATAGGAGAGGATCATAAAAGGAATATAATATATTGAGAAAGGTTAAGGGAACCTAAGTAATAAGATCCCGGGTATGATCCCTCAAACGATAAACGAGAACGAAAGATAAGCGAACCGTAAAACAAATAAGTGATCAAGAGACAAGCTTGTACAAGAAGCCAGGGATTGTGATATCATCAAACCACAAGGTGTGGACAAGTGGGAGCATTATGACATGTGCAAGGTGACATAAGCATGACATGGGAAGGAAGGAGGTGTGGTGGCTTTGTAACCACACAAATTCAAGGGCAAGAAGGTAATTGACTAAAGCAAGCACAAAAACCAAGCAACCAAGCCAAGCAAATCATTTTTCATCAAAATCAAAAAGAAACCAAGGCATTGTTCTTCATGCTCTCGGCCAAAACAGAATCAGAACACTAAAACTGCTGTATCTCCTTCATTTCTCACTCAAATATTGTGTTCTATAGCTCATTGGAAAGGTATTGAGATGGCCTACAACTCTTGTTCACAAGTCTCGTCCAAATAATCATGGTAAGACCCTCATTTTTACAGTTCTTTAAATCGGACTTTTAGAAACTTCAAAGCCTAACTTTGTGTTCTTGATTTCTTTGGAAAGATCAAGCTTGTAGGAGGCTCCCTAAGGCTTCCTAGCAACTTAACACCTCCCAAGGAAGGTATAAACTTCAAATCCTAGCCTTTACTTTATTTGTTAGTAAGTTTAATGGTTGGTGTTGTGAAATGAGAAGCATGGATTGTGATTATTAGTAGTTTGGTTTGATTTGGAAGTGTTTTGGTAATTGAAGCTTGATTATAGTTCATAGGTCTTGATTGTGGTTGTTTGAGTTGAAAACCTTGGAGATTATGGACTGATGTGGTATGGTTTAGGTGAAGTTTTGTTGTATTGATGGTTATGAGTTGGTTGGTGGTTAATTGGAGTAGTTTAAACATTGGTAATCGCGTAAACATAGCCGTCGTAACGTCCGATTTTCTTTGGACTGTTTTTGTGCATAACATTAGGACCCGAGAACCCCCTGCTAGATTATGACCACTGCCATGATTAGATAGCTCATGTTACGAGCTTCGTTTTGATATGTAGTTCGTTCGATTCCGATGCACGGTTTAGGAGAAACGACCGTTTCAAGTAACGGCGTTTCGCGAACGAAACTTTTCCCCTCGCCTTACTTTGAAACATAGGTTAAAGACCAAAAAGGGTTAATTAATGTATGAAACATTTATGGTAAGTGTGTTAGGCAGTTGGTAAGACACTCGCGAAGGAATCGCTTTAAAACTCGTAAAGGTTAAATTATTAAAAATGGTGGAGCCGAGGGTACCCGAGTGGCTTAAGCGAATCAGTGAGCGCAAAACAAGCGTTAGAGTCTAAGTTAGTTAAAGTATAGATTTACAAGTGATTTTGGTTTAATTCCAACTTACTTGTTGTTTATAGGTTACCAGACTCGTCCCGAGCCATTCGTAACCCCAGTCACTCAGGCAAGTATTCTATCCGTTATACTGTTGTTGTGATGTAAATATATGTATATGCATTATCTTGTGATATTGCATGATTGTTATTAGCAAATTTTGCGATATATTGGAGCATGCTAATATGGTATATATGCATGTCTGTTTCGTAATCTGGTTATCTATCTGTTGATTTCAATGCTTATAGTTGCATAATACCTATGCTAGAAATAAGCAAGTAGTTGCGTATACCCTTAGTATAGGGGATAAAAGGTGAACATATTTCTAAACCGGGAGTCGATGTTCCCGAGTATATATATATATATATATATATATATATATATATATTTATTTATTTATATATATATATATGGATATAGTTTTTAAAACTATTAATCGAATAAGGTTTATTCGATAACTTTAACTTTATTTTATTATTGAATATTATTTCAAATATTATTCGAAGGCGTATGACTCCTTTACATTATTTATTGAATATTATTTGAATATTCATTTGAGGATGTATGACTCCTTTATTTTATTTAATGAATATTATTTATAATATTCATTCGAGGTATTATGACTCAGCTTATTTTATTTATTGAATATTATTTGAATATTCATTTGAGGATCTATGACTCCGATTATTTGCTGAGATATATTCTTTATTTTATTAAAGAATAAGGTGTCGATAATCAAACTTATTTTTGATTATTCAAATAAAGATATTACTTTCGTATAAGTATATCTTTGATTATTTGCTATTCATTTCAAGTATAAGTTTTAATACTTCTACTTCAATTATTTTATAAAGATTATCTTTTATGGGAATATTATTTAAATAATAATATTCAGACATTTTCTACATATTCTGGGGACTGATTTACTTCATTAAATCAGTTTTACTCCAAACACTCTTTAAAGTGTTTTCGAGTCTTTAAAATGATTTTCAAAAGTTAGAGCGGATCCCAAAACTATTTTTATATTTAAGATCTTCCTTTTAAAAAGGGGATTTAAATACTCGCTCAAAACCTGGGGGATCCGGCTCGATGGTGTGTTTTATATTCGCAACAAGGTTGCTGTCTTGGTAAAAGAGTTTTTGATTACTTACCCAATATTCGGGAAGTAAAATTCTTGGAACAAGTTAATCCATTAACAGGCATCGCCTGGGAAATATCGGTGAGTTTTCCTTTCCAACTAGGTACGACTTCTTGGTGGAGCCGTATCAACAAGTTTCTACTTGGGGAAAGGGGAAACGAGCTTTACGTTTCAGAGTCATGGATTTCATCTGAACTAGGAGTGGCGTAAGTGGTCGAGTAGCGCCGGCCCAGCCTTATTATATTGGCCCAAATGGCCTGGAAGTTCCGCTAAGGCGGTCCATTCCTTAGGAGTTCAGTGTTCGGTTGACAAGTAAATCCGACAGGTTCTCCTCTACATGTAGAAAATGGTGGGGTTGTACTACTACGACTGATCATCGTAAGTGGTCTTCCTGGCGCGGTAAACTCCCGTAATGAGTTCATCATCCAATTGGATATTTCTGCAACACTACCCAAAGCACTTCGATAGAAAGGCTACGGTTGGGCGATTGTTGAGTGTTGGCAGGGTCAAGTTTTCAAAATAATGTTTGCATCAAATGAAGTATCTCATAACTTCATTTTATTTTGATGATATTTTAAAGGTTGAATCTATTCAAGTATTATCTTGTAGTCTCGTCTATGTGATGAACTTTTGAAACTGATTATAACTTGAACGGTGGTAGTTCAAGTAGTATTGGGAAATATATAAGTATATTGGGGTATTTGGTAACCTCATCTTTTAAACTTATATCTAATTAATAATTGTCTTATGTATGACAAAGATTTTCAGAAAAATATTGAGACAAGGTTAGATATATGAGATCACCTTGCAACGATATTTTTTTCATACAGTTACACACTAGGACTTTGTGTATATTATGCATGGAAGAGGACTTCCAATATTTTGAAAAGTATATATGTGTATATACTGAATATTTTGCGACTTCATCGCATTAAGTTATCAACTTGGTTCATTTCTTTTGACCAAGACTTTCATGAGTATTATGAGTAGGCTCATATATTGTAAATCATTATACATATTATTTTGGTGGGCTTGCTGCTCACCCTTGCTTTCTTCTTTCATCACACAACAACAGTTAGGAAAGATGGCCAGACTCCAGCAGACCCAGCGCAAGCGCGTGGGAAGCGTCCCGCGTCTTCCCGTTGATGTTGTAGCTGCTATAGCTGCAGAGGTAGATCTATTGTAGATCAGACCATCTACTTTTGAGAATCAATTATGTATAATTATAACTTGTGGCAGATAATGGCAATTAACTGTAAATTTATCAAGTAATCATTTTGGGTTGTAATAACTTTTAAATTGTGGATTCAAAGACTTGTACTTATTTAAATTTCATCTCTGAGACTATAACGGGTTGTGGTGTGTGTTAGTGTGGGGTCACAGTATAAGGTTATTTATTATTAATTAAGTGAAGTGATATTGTGGAAAGAAAGACCGTGACGACCCGGATCCCCGACCCCGGATCTGGGGGTGTTACAGAAATGGTATCAGAGCCAAGCATTATAAACCTCAGAGATGATGGGACGTTAAGATAATAAGTTCACTAAGATAATAAGAACTCTTGCCAAGTTCATAGTCGGACTACCTAACGTAGTACTGACAGTTCAAACCCTTATGGGAACCCTTATAAATGTAGCGATAGAAGCGTAGTTCGTTATCATATATGGTAGCGAGACTCCGAACCCTGAAGTTGAGGAACATCAACGCGATGATGTTTTATTACTAATTGGAGATCAGATTGTGGATCCAATAGAGCGTCCTAACACAGGACCGGATGATGTTGATATTGAGGATGTAGCGGTTGAGGATGTTGTCCTAGAAGGGATAGTTGCTGAGGAGGATCCCATGGAGGATTCTGACGAGATTGGATAAAGGACCACTGATGAATTGATGACCCTGGTTGGGTCGACTACCAGAGGTAGGATTGGCCGGTCACTACCAGAGGTTCGTTCAAGTTTGTAAAGATAGTAGCCCCTTTAACGTGGCTTACTCATAAGACTGAGAAGTTCGAATAGACAGAGAAATGCGAGAACAGCTTTTAAGAACTGAAGCAAAGGTTGGTGACGGCCCCTATATTGGCGTTGCCGGATGGAAAAAGGAGATTTTGTGATTTGTAAGTGACGCTTCGCATAAGGAATTAGGGTGCTTCTTAGCACAGCAAGATAATCGCGTCTGCGTCAAGACAATTAAGGTAATATGAAATTTGATATCACCGCCCATGAGCTTAGGCTCGTGGCAATAGTTTTACCCTAAAGATTGGAGGCACTACTTGTATGGAGAGAAGTGCGAGAATTACCTAAGCCATAAGTGCTCTAGTACATTCTTACGTAGAAAGAGCTCAACATACGCCAGAGGAGGCGGTTAGAGCTAATCAAGAATTATGATTGGCATATTCATTATCATTCGGGGTAAGCCAATATGGTGGCTGATGCCCTTAGTAAAAAGGAGAGACTCAAGATGATAATGTCTTTTGGAGAGTTTATAAGAGATTTTGAGAAAATGGAAATAGTAGTGAAGGTAACCGGAGCCGGTACCGAAAAGTTGTTTGAGATAGCAATACAGCCCGAATTATTGGAAAAGATCATATTGTGCCAGAAAAAGTTATGAATGAAGGCAGAGAGCCAACAAATAGATAAGAGGTTAATATCGAGAAAGATGATAAGGGAATAATGAGGTATTCCTATAGAATTTGGGTTCCGAAAGTTCAAGAGCGTAAGGATGAGATCTTAGACGAAAGCTAGTTTGAGGAATAAGATTTAGAGCAAACCCTGAACGTGATAGTCAGGGAGGTCGCCATCAAGATAGAAGGAACCCATGACATAATGGAGTGGAAAATGAGGATTTTAAATTAAAAGATGACCCCAATTATGGGGAGTAGGATGAAACATTTCATACTAAGGAAATAGAAAGTCGAGTAAGGAAAGGAGACCCGAGACGGTACTCCTATACGGCAATTCATGGACCTGTCTAAAAAGAACTTAGACTATTATCCCCAACCACCACCCTGAGGAGACAGTGCGGTGGGAAATTCTTTCATGACCTTTAAGTCGCTAAGCTCTCAGAGTTCCAAGGAACAAGCTGACCCAGTCGAGGCAAGAGCCTGGCTAAAGGAAATAGATGAATCATTTGAGATTCTAAATGATTGACGAACCAAAAAAGACTGTTTTGTCACTTACCCTCCTAAGAGAGAGACCACCCGCTGGTGAAAGGCCAAGGAAGGCACGGAGCAAGAGATTATAATAAACTGATTTAAGTTCAGTCAATTGTTTTCAGGAAAGTACTTCCCAAGGTTATGGAGATAGTGTAAAAGCTTAAGAGCCAGAACAAAGGCAGACGAGTATGATGAATTATGAATCTAAGTTGTAAAAGTTATCAAGATTCGTTCTGAAGACACGAATCCAGAATGACGGGATGTTTGAAATCAATGCTTATGTTGTGTTGGTTCATGAAATAACGATAAGAGAAAGGAATATAAAGGCAAGAGAGTTTGAGGAATGATAAGGGAGTTGGGTATGAGGAAACCCTAAAGACTCGTAGAAATAGAAATAGAAAAGTAGGTAATCGTCCGGATGAGAGTGATTTACCATGAGTTAAATTGATGGTTGAAGGTATAAGAGATACATATATTTTATCCCCTGTAAGTTGGGAAGATTCGAGGAAACCTTGAGATAATTCGAAGGATAAATAATGAGACGCGGATAGACTGAGGAGACAAGAAAGTAAGAAATTAAGAAAATTGGGTGAAGGAAGTGACCTTCAAGAAGGTAAAGTGTAAGACCGGTGGCATGATACCCAGAAAGGGAGACGCCAGATATGAAAGATATCCCAACATTGAGATGACTGTTGAGATAAACAACAAAAGTAAATAAGGAATTATTAAGAAGAAGTTCACGTTGAACATGACCAATATCTTCCAGAACATCCATGTTATCATTACCAAATCAAGAAAGAAAAGTGGATGACCATTGTTAACTTTTGGAGGCCATATGGATTGACCTCAATTTGAATAAGGATGCTATTATGAAGTTAGGTATAGACTATCGAGGTGGGAATGATTGAATAAGACACCCTTATCAGGGATATATGACTTGATTTATCCATGGAAGGATGCAGGTACCTTTTAAAGGTGGAATTAAGGATAGAACATCGGTAACTTAAAATGAATCCTAGGGGAATGCATAAAGGTTGGAATTTCACCCTTAATAGGGACAGTATGAGTTTTGACAGTATGATTTGGAAAGGGTTAATGTAGCAACAACCTTTAAGAATCAGTGGAGAAATTTTTCAGAAGTATATAGACAATGGTTCTAGTAATAGTAAATGGTATTTTAATATGCCCTGTATCTAGGGAATACAGGAGGAACGATTGAAGGATAACCTTAGAGGTTTTACAAGGAGAAAGGTAATATTCAAAATTCTCAAGAATAAAAATGTTGATAAAGGAAATATGACGTAATTATAATGATGCCAAGTGGGGCACGTGTTAAACCACGAGAAAGTATGGATCGAACCAGTAATGGTCGAAATTGTTCAGGGCAATTAGGACTTAAGATAAAAGATGTTCTAAGTATGATTGAGAGTCAGTCGTGACAGTGATTAACCTCTAAAGACTGAGGCAATAACTTATGGAAAAATGGTGATTTTTTTTTTACTCATCAGATTTTAAGGAAAGCATTTTCACATAAGCTGTGATTGAAATAAGGTAGAAAATTTATTTGGAGGTGGTTAAAATGACATTGACTATAAGGAAATTTTAATATCAGGAAAGGCTAAAGAGGTGGCCGACACTTTAAAGGTAAGAGGATAATTATAGGCGCTTGTGCCAGAGGAATACAGTGATGATGGTTAAAACTGTGAAGGTTGTATTATGGTTTGGAAGATTGACATTCTTTCTGATGACTGTGCAATACCCAACCGTAATAGTAGTTGGTAAAAGTTTAATTCGTGTAATCGCCATGAACGGGCTATCTATCTTAGGAGGTCCTATCTTGGGATAAGCCAGGACCATGTTTCCAAAAGGACTAGACGAACCTTTGAGTTAAGTCTTCTATTTAAGGCATATGATTAAGAATGGTATTAACCTGCTATCGTTGCTTTGATTGAAACTCTTCTGCAATTTTATCTGCTTCACGTCATGAATGTACGTCAGGATCAGGAGTGTTCTTCATGAATCAAGAACGGTGATCATGTTACCTCCTTAGAAGAATTTGATATAATATGAATGGACTCCGTATGGTTAGCTATTAAAACTTCATGGAAAATGAATGACTACAGTGGGTCAGTGGTGGACCATAGTAAGGCAGCAATGATTCTGTGAGTAGTGAGCTGATTACAACCGTGAGAGTTGTATTGGAATGGGTGTTGAGATTGAGTACCACTAATCGGGTCGTGGTAGTGTATAAGTTATCATTGATAGACTAATTAAGTAGAGTATCTACCTAGTGAATAATTATTCTTTCTTATCAATAGAGAGTCGTATTATTATACGAGGAAGGTTACGGTGCAAGCATAGAATTCTAGTAACGATGATGTATAGAATGAGATCCCAGATTCGATTTTCGATGTCGAGGGAGTTTCAAAGGTGATTATGTATAAGCTCGAGGAAGAGTGTGGGTCCATAGAATGATGGACGGGATAGCGAAAATATTTAGGCATGGGAAATACGAGGCTATAATGCTTGATGCTGATATAAATACGTATATGTTTTGTTCTCCTATGACAAACCTCTATAGTTCAGAGGTAGGTTCCAAGCCAGATATTTTGTGGCAGTATATTTTTTTCATATATACAATTCTCTTCAGTTCGTTCTTTTCTCTTCTTTTCATTTAATGTAAGCTGAGAAGAACAACCCTTCCAAAAGGGGAGGTATTGCTGAATGACTATCTATCTGTGTGATAGAAGCCGAGTAGGATACCAGCTATTGTTTAATTGCTTGTCAAGTACTAAAGGCTGGCCACCTTCTGTACTAACTATGCAATATAACAAGTGTTCATGATCATAGTGATCTCTCAACAAATTCATTTACTTCTATATGAGTATTGATCAAACTTTGGGAAATAGAAACAACTGAAAAAGAAGTAATAAAGTGGTGGTAGTATGCGGAATGGGAACACATTCGTGATACTAAGGTTGATGTGGTTATTAAAAGGTTATAGAACGCTAACGAGCAAAAGTATAACCAGTATAATATTAGGAACGGAAGGTAGTAGCGATTACGAACTGGAAAAGAATGGGTATTGAGACGCCAAAGCTATAGTGCTAGAAGCTGTGATAAAATTCCATGCGATAGACTTGAAAGAATTTGGAATGATCACTTAACACGGATTGAGTTTTCTTACGATAATATATCACATGTCAGTATTGAGATATCGCCTTATGAGATCCTTGAGGGAAGACAATGTCGATCTCCCTTATGTTAGGATGAAGTTGTAGAGCGCAAGATGTTCGGACCCGCAGTAGTCCAAAGGATCAAGGATATAATAGATTTTAATCAGAGGACGGCTGGTAGTAGCCCAAGATGGGAACATGAAGTATGTTGATTTGACACGAAAGGACAAGGAATAGGAAGTGGGGGACCTAGTATTGTTATAGGCATTCCCTTGGAAAGGAAGGATGAGGTTCGGAAAGAAAGGGAAGCTAAGTCCACGAATTGTTGGACCCTTGGATATATTAAGACATATTGGGAAGATAGCATATGAGCTAGCCCTACCCCCGAATATGTAGCAAGTTCATAATGTGTTCCACGTATCAATGTTAAGAAAATGTAATTCGGATGCCAGATAAATAGGGGCATATGAGCGTATAGGCATGCGATCAGACATAACCTATAGGGAGCAACCAGAAAGGGTTATAGATCGAAAAGGGACAAGTGCTTAGGAGAAGGGTTATCAAACTAGGCAGAGTTTGGTGGTAGAATCATAATGTGGGAAAATTGACTCGAGAGTTAGAAAGTGTAATGCTAAGAAAGTATCCCCATTTGTTTTCTATCTGATTCCGGGACGGAATCCTTTTAAGGAGGGGAGACTGTAATAACCCCAATTTTTGGGAAATTTTTGAAACCCTTATGAATAGTGTTTTTGCTGAATGAGAAAACTTTTCATGCCACACTATGTAGGGGTTCTGATATGGATATTCTGAGATTTTATTAGTACTTTATATGGGATATAAGTGTATGTAAAGATCGTCAGAATCCAAATCCGAACACTTTGATTTTTCCCGGAAATTCACAAGATACGGAGAGAATTGAGTATAAGGTAACAGGATAAAAAGGATTTAAATTAAAGGATTATAGGAGAGGATCATAAAAGGAATATAATATATTGAGAAAGGTTAAGGGAACCTAAGTAATAAGATCCCGGGTATGATCCCTCAAACGATAAACGAGAACGAAAGATAAGCGAACCGTAAAACAAATAAGTGATCAAGAGACAAGCTTGTACAAGAAGCCAGGGATTGTGATATCATCAAACCACAAGGTGTGGACAAGTGGGAGCATTATGACATGTGCAAGGTGACATAAGCATGACATGGGAAGGAAGGAGGTGTGGTGGCTTTGTAACCACACAAATTCAAGGGCAAGAAGGTAATTGACTAAAGCAAGCACAAAAACCAAGCAACCAAGCCAAGCAAATCATTTTTCATCAAAATCAAAAAGAAACCAAGGCATTGTTCTTCATGCTCTCGGCCAAAACAGAATCAGAACACTAAAACTGCTGTATCTCCTTCATTTCTCACTCAAATATTGTGTTCTATAGCTCATTGGAAAGGTATTGAGATGGCCTACAACTCTTGTTCACAAGTCTCGTCCAAATAATCATGGTAAGACCCTCATTTTTACAGTTCTTTAAATCGGACTTTTAGAAACTTCAAAGCCTAACTTTGTGTTCTTGATTTCTTTGGAAAGATCAAGCTTGTAGGAGGCTCCCTAAGGCTTCCTAGCAACTTAACACCTCCCAAGGAAGGTATAAACTTCAAATCCTAGCCTTTACTTTATTTGTTAGTAAGTTTAATGGTTGGTGTTGTGAAATGAGAAGCATGGATTGTGATTATTAGTAGTTTGGTTTGATTTGGAAGTGTTTTGGTAATTGAAGCTTGATTATAGTTCATAGGTCTTGATTGTGGTTGTTTGAGTTGAAAACCTTGGAGATTATGGACTGATGTGGTATGGTTTAGGTGAAGTTTTGTTGTATTGATGGTTATGAGTTGGTTGCTGGTTAATTGGAGTAGTTTAAACATTGGTAATCGCGTAAACATAGCTGTCGTAACGTCCGATTTTCTTTGGACTGTTTTTGTGCATAACATTAGGACCCGAGAACCCCCTGCTAGATTATGACCACTGCCATGATTAGATAGCTCATGTTACGAGCTTCGTTTTGATATGTAGTTCGTTCGATTCCGATGCACGGTTTAGGAGAAACGACCGTTTCAAGTAACGGCGTTTCGCGAACGAAACTTTTCCCCTCGCCTTACTTTGAAACATAGGTTAAAGACCAAAAAGGGTTAATTAATGTATGAAACATTTATGGTAAGTGTGTTAGGCAGTTGGTAAGACACTCGCGAAAGAATCGCTTTAAAACTCGTAAAGGTTAAATTATTAAAAATGGTGGAGCCGAGGGTACCCGAGTGGCTTAAGCGAATCAGTGAGCGCAAAACAAGCGTTAGAGTCTAAGTTAGTTAAAGTATAGATTTACAAGTGATTTTGGTTTAATTCCAACTTACTTGTTGTTTATAGGTTACCAGACTCGTCCCGAGCCATTCGTAACCCCAGTCGCTCAGGCAAGTATTCTATCTGTTATACTGTTGTTGTGATGTAAATATATGTATATGCATTATCTTGTGATATTGCATGATTGTTATTAGCAAATTTTGCGATATATTGGAGCATGCTAATATGGTATATATGCATGTCTGTTTCGTAATCTGGTTATCTATCTGTTGATTTCAATGCTTATAGTTGCATAATACCTATGCTAGAAATAAGCAAGTAGTTGCGTATACCCTTAGTATAGGGGATAAAAGGTGAACATATTTCTAAACCGGGAGTCGATGTTCCCGAGTATATATATATATATATATATATATATATATATATATATATATATATATATTTATATATATATATGGATATAGTTTTTAAAACTATTAATCGAATAAGGTTTATTCGATAACTTTAACTTTATTTTATTATTGAATATTATTTCAAATATTATTCGAAGGCGTATGACTCCTTTACATTATTTATTGAATATTATTTGAATATTCATTTGAGGATGTATGACTCCTTTATTTTATTTAATGAATATTATTTATAATATTCATTCGAGGTATTATGACTCAGCTTATTTTATTTATTGAATATTATTTGAATATTCATTTGAGGATCTATGACTCCGATTATTTGCTGAGATATATTCTTTATTTTATTAAAGAATAAGGTGTCGATAATCAAACTTATTTTTGATTATTCAAATAAAGATATTACTTTCGTATAAGTATATCTTTGATTATTTGCTATTCATTTCAAGTATAAGTTTTAATACTTCTACTTCAATTATTTTATAAAGATTATCTTTTATGGGAATATTATTTAAATAATAATATTCAGACATTTTCTAAATATTCTGGGGACTGATTTACTTCATTAAATCAGTTTTACTCCAAACACTCTTTAAAGTGTTTTCGAGTCTTTAAAATGATTTTCAAAAGTTAGAGCGGATCCCAAAACTATTTTTATATTTAAGATCTTCCTTTTAAAAAGGGGATTTAAATACTCGCTCAAAACCTGGGGGATCCGGCTCGATGGTGTGTTTTATATTCGCAACAAGGTTGCTGTCTTGGTAAAAGAGTTTTTGATTACTTACCCAATATTCGGGAAGTAAAATTCTTGGAACAAGTTAATCCATTAACAGGCATCGCCTGGGAAATATCGGTGAGTTTTCCTTTCCAACTAGGTACGACTTCTTGGTGGAGCGGTATCAACAAGTTTCTACTTGGGGAAAGGGGGAAACGAGCTTTACGTTTCAGAGTCATGGATTTCATCTGAACTAGGAGTGGCGTAAGTGGTCGAGTAGCGCCGGCCCAGCCTTATTATATTGGCCCAAATGGCCTGGAAGTTCCGCTAAGGCGGTCCATTCCTTAGGAGTTCAGTGTTCGGTTGACAAGTAAATCCGACAGGTTCTCCTCTACATGTAGAAAATGGTGGGGTTGTACTACTACGACTGATCATCGTTAGTGGTCTTCCTGGCGCGGTAAACTCCCGTAATGAGTTCATCATCCAATTGGATATTTCTGCAACACTACCCAAAGCACTTCGATAGAAAGGCTACGGTTGGGCGATTGTTGAGTGTTGGCAGGGTCAAGTTTTCAAAATAATGTTTGCATCAAATGAAGTATCTCATAACTTCATTTTATTTTGATGATATTTTAAAGGTTGAATCTATTCAAGTATTATCTTGTAGTCTCGTCTATGTGATGAACTTTTGAAACTGATTATAACTTGAACGGTGGTAGTTCAAGTAGTATTGGGAAAGATATAAGTATATTGGGGTATTTGGTAACCTCATCTTTTAAACTTATATCTAATTAATAATTGTCTTATGTATGACAAAGATTTTCAGAAAAACGTTGAGACAAGGTTAGATATATGAGATCACCTTGCAACGATATTTTTTTCATACAGTTACAAACTAGGACTTTGTGTATATTATGCATGGAAGAGGACTTCCAATATTTTGAAAAGTATATATGTGTATATACTGAATATTTTGCGACTTCATCGCATTAAGTTATCAACTTGGTTCATTTCTTTTGACCAAGACTTTCATGAGTATTATGAGTAGGCTCATATATTGTAAATCATTATACATATTATTTTGGTGGGCTTGCTGCTCACCCTTGCTTTCTTCTTTCATCACACAACAACAGTTAGGAAAGATGGCCAGACTCCAGCAGACCCAGCGCAAGCGCGTGGGAAGCGTCCCGCGTCTTCCCGTTGATGTTGTAGCTGCTATAGCTGCAGAGGTAGATCTATTGTAGATCAGACCATCTACTTTTGAGAATCAATTATGTATAATTATAACTTGTGGCAGATAATGGCAATTAACTGTAAATTTATCAAGTAATCATTTTGGGTTGTAATAAATTTTAAATTGTGGATTCAAAGACTTGTACTTATTTAAATTTCATCTCTGAGACTATAACGGGTTGTGGTGTGTGTTAGTGTGGGGTCACAGTATAAGGTTATTTATTATTAATTAAGTGAAGTGATATTGTGGAAAGAAAGACCGTGACGACCCGGATCCCCGACCCCGGATCTGGGGGTGTTACAGAAAGGAACTGATTATGATGAAACTTTTGCTCCAGTTGGAAGACTTGAAGCAATAAGGATCTTTCTTGCATTTGCTGCACACTCAAACTTTAAAGTATATCAAATGGATGTAAAGAGTGCATTCCTAAATGGTGAGTTGGAAGAAGAAGTTTATGTGCAACAGCCACCTGGCTTTAAAGATCCAGAATTTCCAGATTTTTTCTACAAACTACTCAAGGCTCTCTATGGATTAAAGCAAGCACCTAGATCTTGGAATGACACATTGTCATAATTTTTGCTTAAACATGGATTCACTAGAGGAACAATTGATAAGACTCTATTCTACAAGCAGCATGGTGGTGATAGGATCCTAGTTCAAATCTATGTGGATGATATCATTTTTGGTTCTACTAATGAAAAACTATGAAAAAAGATTCTCAAGACAAATACATAGTGAATATGAAATGAGCATGATGGGAAAATTAAGTTACTTTATTGGACTTCAAGTCAGTCAAAAAAGTGATGGAATCTTCATCAACCAAACCAAGTATGTTAAAGATTTATTAAAGAAAATTAGAATGGTTGATTGTTGATATGCATCAACACCTATGTCTACAGCTACAAAGTTGGATGAAGATTAGAAAGAAAAAAGTGTAGACATTTCAGGTTATAGAGGAATGATTGGATCTTTGTTGTATTTGACTGCTAGTAGACCAAACATTATGTTTGCAACATGTATGTGTGCAAGATTTCAAGTCAATCCAAAGGAATCACACCTGATGGCTGTGAAGGGGAATTTTCAGATACTTAAAGGGAACACCATACTTGGGATTATGATATCCCAAAGGAACTGGATTTGAAGTTTTTGGATACACATATGCAGATTTTGCTGAATGCAGGGTTGGCAGAAAGAGCACTAGTGGAAGCTGTCAATTTCTTGGACAAAGAATTGTATCCTGGTGAAGTAAGAAACAACAATCCGTATCAACTTCCACAGCTGAGGCTGAATACATAGCTACTGGAAGTTGTTGTGCTAAAGTGCTTTGAATTAGAAATCAGCTGATGGACAATGGCCTAGTGTTACACAAAATTCCTATTATGTGTGATAATACTAGTACTATTTCTATTGTTTCTAATCCAGTTAACCATTCTAGAACAAATCACATTGATGGCATTTTATTAGAGAACATGCTGTAAATGATACTATTGAGTTTATTTTTCTTCCAGCAGAAAAATAGTTAGCTGACATTCTCACTAAACCATTGGATGAAGCAACTTTCACTAGACTTGTTGGTGAAATTGGAGTGTTAAATTCTTCATCCTAAAGGAAAGAACTCAGCTAATGTATTACAGCAGATTAATTTATAGTAAATCAAAATTAATTTGATTTAATTGGAAATTAAATGCAATATGAGTTAAAAATATTTCAGAAATTCTATATATATTTATTTTTCAAAATTTAGCTTGAAATTTTTTAAATTCTAAGAAAACTGTCTAACTGTTAATTTACATTTTCAATATGTGAAATTAGCATAAGACATAATCAAAAAGAACAAAAGTATATAGAGAACTGAGTTCTCGATAAGTCTAAATGACTTCTCGAAAAGTCATTTTGAGACTTCTCGAAGGAGTTCTCGATAAGTCATTTTTCTGTCTCGAAGGACTTCTCGACAAGCCTCATTATGACTTCTCGATAAGTCATTGTAGAGATCTCGATATATTTTAATTCATAGAGTTCTCTACAAGTATACATCTTAGACTTCTCGATAACTTAGAACTGAAATAATTTAATTCAATAAATATTTTAGTAAAATACTTTTGGCAAAAAATCATTCTAATTTTATTTTGATTTATTCAAATAAAAATTGGAAAAATTCAGTCCATTCAGGATAAACTGGGTATTTATTTGACATCTAGATAAGTCACTATCTAGTTCTCGATAAGAGTCAGGAAAGTGACATATTGATATGTATCTAATCTCACACGTGACTTTTCGATAAGCAAATCCCAAACCTTTATTTCCACCTCTCTATAAGTCACTTATCTTTTTCCATAAATACCCACACATCTCGATATAACCACTCTTTACGGTTTTGAGATCTCAAGTAACCTAGCTTTTGCAAATCTTAGCCATTCTCTCTCATTTCAAGCTCTTTCTCTCTCAAAACTCTTACCCACTCAAATTTAAACACTTCAAATGGCATCAAACGATGTTAGAGGTTTTATCCCTAAGGATGGAACCAACAACCTGGCTTTCACAGATGCCAACCAAACTCCTGACAGTTTCAAGAGCTTTGTCAAGTTTCTATCTAAAACATATTTTGCTGGTGCTCTAACCACAAATCCTATCTTGTATCTGGATGTTCTCAATTATTTCTGGAACTCAGCTGTGGTCAGGACAGTTGTGCATGAAAATCAAGTTGTATCCATGGTGGTTAACTACTCAATTCAAGGCCAACAGGTGGAATTTATTGAGAATGATGTCAACACGGCTTTGGGCATTCCTACTGACAACATGGTGGAGGTCCCAAATTAAGAAGAGCTAGCTGAGTTCATGGACTTTATCAACTACAGTGAGAAGATTAACCTGTCTAGCTTGAACAAGAAGCATCTAAGGAGGGAATGGTCATTCCTGTTTGACTCAATTATGAAAGCCTTCACCTGTAAGAAGAAAGGGTATGATAACATCTTAAATATGGTCCAGAAGCTGGTGTTCTCTATGGCTCACAAAAAACACATTAATGCGGGGCTCTTTATAATTGAGGAACTCAGCACAAGGCTCATAATGCCTTTGGCCACAAGAGGTAAGGAAATTTTCTTTCCAAAGTTTATAATGTCTACTTTAAACTATAATGTTCAAGATATTCATTTACTTAATGGCATTGTGTTGAGTGGCATTTATGACACTTTATTACGCCATATAACTCTTTGAATTGGTGTATTTGTACTCAAGTTATTGGTGTTTTAATGTGTTTTCTAGTGTTTTTGCATTTTCAGGCATTCTCCAGGGAATCAGGTAAATTAGCATTATTTGGTGCTAATTTGGTGTCAGGAAGGTGTTGGAATAAAAACTCTTGGAAAACCAGCTCAATCGGCAAGGAAAAAGAAGAAGTCAAAGTTTTGATCAGTGAGCCAGCACGCCCGCGTTGTTAAAGCACGCGCCCGCGCCCAAACATCAGAAACCCAGCGCGCCCGCACTGATGAAGGGCACGGCCGCGCCGTGTCGGGATAGAAGAATCCTGATTCCACTTGGCTTTTGAGAGAAAGACTTCTACATTGCATGGGCCTGCTATATAAACAACTTTAGGTCGTTTTTCATAAGATATCAAGCCAGAGACATATCAGAGCTAAGGAGAAGACGGCAAGAGACCTATAGCACAATTCAACAAAGGCGAAGATGATCTAGTTTATTCTTGTGAATCTTTGTTTTGAGTTGTCATCTTGGATGCTCATTTCTTATTTAGTTGAACATATACTCTTATGTTAACTTTTTTTGATTATTTGTTATAAAGACTACGTTTATTATACCATGCTTTCATCGGAACCCACATTGATGATGAGTCCGATTATGGGTTAATCGTTATCGTGGGGTTCTAGCGAATTTATATATGGATTTCTTTAGTTGATTTGTTTTGATACCTTAGTATGTGGTGATTGTATGATAACCTACTATTGATTATGCGTATTCGTCTTATGAGCGTCGCGAACTTATAAGATAGTGTGTTAATCTTTAATGAAGCGGAAGTGAATTTAAGGATTTAGAACTTGCCATGCTAGCATTGGTTCATGTATTTGTTATGCATGATTCATAGGTAATTTTAACCATCTTACTTTCCCTATGTAATCAACGTAGATAACTTATGCTTAAACCGTTATGTTGTCAAATTCTAAAGACATATAGGTTCTCAATATAATTGGTGTCTATTCAGCTTCTATCTCTTTTGTGGATGTCTGGTAGTATGGTATTCGTGCAACAAAAGTTGGCGATTATCAGTTTCGTGTTGTCTGATTAGTGTCACCATTACATGCTAAGGTTAAGAACGAAAAGGCTATTGAATGAAGTACTTAATGAAGTTAGAATCCTATGTTTGTTATATATATATTAATTCAATCATTCTTATTCCCTTAGTTATAATTGTTAGTTTAATTCTTAGTTATAAACAACCTCAATTTGTTATCGCTTTAGAATTAAATAATAACCATACATTGTTTCTTAAGTGCATAAATTATAAAGTTAACCTAGACTAGTCTTTGTGGGAACGACACTGATTTATATCTTATACTACTTGCGAACGCGTATACTTGCGTGTAATTTAGCACGTGTTTAGCGACTAATACATTGATAGAACAAAGATAGGCAATTATAAACATATGTCCAAAATTCTATTTGGCTCACTTATTACAATAAATAAGGTACGTGTAGGTCTTAGAATCACTCCATTTATGTTGGAAAGATTCAGGACTTACCCTTACCCTATGCCTGAGGTCTACAGTAACACCTAGTACAGTTATGGCTCATATGCCTGTGGAAGAACAAACACAGAAATACTAACAGGGGCCTTCCCAAACTGAGACCCTTCCTTCTCTACCAATAGAAGCTAGTAAACCAACCACTTCATCCTCTCAAAAGGGTGAGGTGAGTAAAAAGAAAAGAAAGCAGGTACCCTTGATTGTTATCAATGAGAATGGTGATGATCAAATACCAACAGAGTCTAACCTGGTCAAGAAACCAAAGAAGACTAAGAAAGTTGAGTTGACCACTCAATTGGCCACCTCTGTATCCTCTCAAAAGGATGCAGTTGTAAAAGAGGGATTAAAATAGACTCTAGAGGCATCCTCACAACATGATGTCTCTATTGAATAAATCACTCTCCCTAGTGCATCTTAAAAAGAGTCTGCACCACAACTTGAACACATTCAAGTTTAGGAAAGAAGGAATAAGGATGGCACACAAATTGAGAGCACATCTTTTGAAGCTCCCTCATCTATTCATGGGGAGCTTCCAACACTCAATTCTCAAATGACAAATCTTATCTCTCAAATTTCTTCTACATATAATGAAATACTTGAACCAATTCTCAAGTGTTGTCAAAATCAAGTGACACGGTTCAAGAGGCTGTGCTTACCATCCTGGAACCACATTCAGTTTGGGAGAGACTACATTCTGGGGTAGACCTTGATGACACCAACAAAAACACAGAGGTTTCATCATTTTTTACTGAAGACCCTGTGGTAGTAACAAATGCACCTTCATGTGCAAATCAATCTTCACAGATTGAAAGGTTTGAGGGTAGTACTCCTGAGGGGGAGCTATCTAAGTCCTATTTAATTCAATTGGAGGTTCCTCTTATTGGGACAACTCTCTTCAAAACCCTGGCTGGAATTGCTTTAATAATTGAAGCTAGGAGTCCAATTGTGAGTGATCCAATCATTGGGTAGACAAGTCATGCACATCCAGGTGCCAGTTCTTTGTAAGAAAAATAAGGGTTTGAGGCCATGGTACATGATAGTAACCTGGTCAAATCCACTCTAATTCAAATGGAGGTTTCCAATATTGGTGAACAACATACTGTCATAACCACAGTTTCTACTGTGAGTTTAACTGTGATTCCAATCACAGGGCTACCTACCTCTTCACAACCCTCCACCTCAAACCAAACAGACATCCCTCCACATCCAACCTACTCAACAACCTACACACATCATCTCATAATGGCTGCAGGATACTCAAACTCAACCAATTACAATGAATGACCTCCTTGTGGACCAACTCCCTGGTCGTGCCAATATTACCCAACATCTACTTACAACTGATATGTCCAATCAGGATTATCAGACAATCTAAGTATCCTATAAAGAATATGTTAAAAAATAGCAACAGAAGATTGTGAATGAAGCTGAGCAAGATGGGAATGTGGATGATTGGCCGTCTAAAGATTTCATCTTGGAAATGGATGAGGTTTTGGCTAGGTTTAGAGAAAAGTATATCACTATCCTAGGAAGCAATGCCAAGACTCTCAGTCCACAAGAAGTTCATGATGCTATTACAGAAGTCTACAAGGCACAACTCAAAGTTTTTCACCTCATTGGTAAAATACTACAACAGACTCTGAATAGTCATCAAGACAGAATCAGGAGATTGGTAAAAGATAAACTAGATGACCTTGTGCCAACTCAGGTGCAAATCAAGAGTAAATTCAACAAATTTGCTGAGCAAATGGCCAGGTTTGATGTCACTAGTATGGATCAGAGCATCAAGAACTTAAAGCAATCCTTTGGCTCTTCATGAAGTTGTCCAAAACCAAATTACAAACATAAATTGCATAAGGGTCAAATTATATCAACTCCACCAAGCCAGATATGAACCTTCAACTCTTTTAATGGATGAATCAAGAAATCCATTCAAGCCACTTTGGTGCTTCTCTCTCTTTAAGCTCACAACAACCAATCTCCATATCAACAAATCTCTAAATCCAATCTCTATAACAACAAGTATCCAATCTTCAAGCCTCAAATGACTCACTCACAGCTCAGGTCACAGCTCTCACTACTCTAGTGCATAGTCAACAAAATGACATAAGGACCCTAGTAGACTCCCACATACATCTCCAAATGCAGAATTCTATCTCTTTGGGAGCTATTATGGGTGCCTTGAATGTTCCACTACATGCTCTACCTAAAGCTGTTAAGCCAGAAATTCCAACTCGTCAACTTCTGCCTTCTACCAAGACTAAGGGGGAGATAGAAGCTAGAATTCAACAATCCAAAAAAGATGGTCTATAGTCAAAGGAAGATGGAAAATCTACATCCCACTCTGGTCAAAGCTCTACACAAGTAAAAATTTCTCAAGATGTGGGAAAAGACAGACTCTAGAAAGCTGTAGAAGGACCCTGTCAAGACAAGGAGTTGAATGAGCTATTAATGGTGCTAAGAGTCTCTCTTCACAACAACTACATCACTTACGAAAGAGTTTTGTCCAACAACATCAATTTTCTAATAGTGGTGATAGTAAAGGTTGGAAACTTTTTAGAGAAAAGGATAATTGCAAATGTCAATTATTGTGGTTTGGACAGGTGCCTTCAGGTGTCTCTCCCAAATCTTCAATCCATGAGAGCATCTGAGCTGGATGTGGTAATTGATAGAGTTAATCCAGTCATTCCAGAGGACATCCAATTGCTCAATGAACTAAAGAAAGCTCAGATAACTACTTTTTATGAAGCCTGTCTCCATCCAAGGAAGGGGGTGGCCTACATCTGTCCACAAACCAGGAAGTGCAAATATTTCACAATCCCCAAGAATTGTGTTAGGAGTAATCTAAGGCTAATCATGACATTAGAGACTGAGCTCGAGACCAAGAAGAACAAGAAAGAAGAAGATGAGGAGATGATCAGGATATTGGGGAGATATCTACAAAATGCTGAAACCATGTTGCCAACCACTCAATTCAACACAAAAGATGACAAGGATGATGATGAGCAGAAGAATGATGAGCAAAAACCTTCTGGCTCAAATCTAAGTCAATCTTCTAAAGTAACTGGCAGTAAGGTAGATGAGAAGAAGAAGGATGAAAGGAAGAGAAGAAATGATAGCAGAAGGAGGAGAATGGGAGAAGAAGAAAGAACTAAGAAACATGTCCAACAAATCCAAATCTAACAAACTCAAACCACCACGCCTATCCAAACACTATCTCAATCAAACCTACCTCATAAGCCAAAATACTTGTATGAACAAACTGCAAACACCCTACTCAAAATACCAATCAGATACAACCATGTCACACTAAAGATAATCACAAACCTATCTTCATTCAAGCCTCCAACCATAACTCACTTCAAGACCGTTGGAAGAAATCCAAGGAAAATGTAAGCTGGTACTGGAGTCATCTGGAACTGTTTCAATCAAACTGACTTTCTTCCTCTAAACATGTGCATCACAGATTATGACTTTTTCCAACAACTATCTAAAGAAATTGTTAAAGCTTGTGTTGTATCTTTAGCAGATGTCATAATCTACTACATGGATGGCTCTTTCATTTTGCTTATCAGGACAGTAGTGGAGACTATTTCATCCACAGAACTGAAGAGGGTAATAAGCTTGATAAAGGATAAGGACACAAGTACAATAATGTGGAAGGCTGTGATGTCTGAAAGGTTGAGGGAAATGAATGAAAGACATGTAAGATTGAAGGCTGAGAAAGAGGAAAGGGACAGAAAATATGCACAAGAGATAGAGATGTTTGAGTAGATATCTAATGAGCTCAAGGTAAGGGGTTCGAGTAGAATATCAAAGGATTGACACTTTCTAAACATACAAGTTGGTAGATTCTCAAGATTCAAAGTTGGTTACTTAAATGGTTACTCATTGGATGATTGGCTCAAGCTTGTAGAAGCTCTACGAAGGCCTGAAATATTAGAGGAACTCCACGTGCTTGTAAATCTAAAAGACCTCATTAGAAAATAACCAGGCTATGAGAAATTCATGACATGGCTGTAATTATTGAATTTATGAAATCACTCAATGTATAAATGTTGTATTTATAATCTATCAGTTTTTATGTAATTATTTATAACTTAGGGTTAGTCTTGTTATCAGGCATGAATTTGTGATAAGCAATCTTCTCAACAATTGGGGGAGATTGTTGTGCAAGACATGCCTGTACAATAACAAGACTAAGTCACATTGGCAACCCTGAAATTTAGTTATTTGATAATCAATTCTGTATTTCGAATTGTATTACTTGAGTCTATAAAAAGGTTAGAAGATTAGACTGAAGTATTTTCTTTAAAGAGATTCAAGCTAAGGAATAAACTCTGGAAGAAGATCAAGCCATGATCATGCCTTAGAGAAAAAAGAAGAATCTTGGAGTTGAATAAAACTATTTTATGAAAAATGTTCTAAGTCAAGATATCGACAAGTCACAGATCGAGCAATATCGAGAAGTCATTCGAGAAGTCCAGAATGACTTATCGAGAAGTCCAAAATTGCTTATATAGAAGTTTCAGAGATATTGAAAAGTCAAATGAAGATGTGAAGATTGGAGATCGACAAGTCATTTCTGCAGAGATATCGACAAGTCAAAATGTATATAGAGATCTCTGAGATATCGACAAGTCAATTCTACATGTAGAGATCTCAGACATATTGACAAGTCATTCAACATGTAAAGATCAAGAGACCTCGACAAGTCAAATATACTTATAGAGAACTTAGAGATCTCGATAAGTCATTATACTTCTCGAGATGTCACTTCTCTATAAAATAAACTGGAGATCTCGATATACCTCTTAAATACAGGATACAAACAAATTCAAGGTTCAAGATTATCAGTCAACAAACAATCTATCAACTAGATTGAAAAGTCTACAAAGTAGCTGGAGAGAATACATGATCAAGGGCCAAGATTAACTAGATAAAGGATGGACATAAACCTGCAAGATTCCGCACAAATTTGCTAAGCTCGAAATGAAAATAGAAAAAGGTTGCTTTAGAAAAGAGTTCAGTACATTATAGTGCAAGTTTTGTAAACCCGTGCTCCTAGTGTATAAAGCATGCACTGGTCCTTAGTTTAGAATTAATAAACATATTTATATTTTCCTATATTCTCTCAAGGAAGAAGCCGAGTTCTTATATTTTTTTAAGAACACAAAATTTGTAGCAAGATAAACTTAATCAATACAAATTAAGTGAGTTTTAAAATATTGTGTTTGTTGTTCTGTTTCAGTTAAACATAATATTTCTGCAAATTATAAATTTCTTTGTTTACAATTATCCAAAAAAACTTTAAAAAGGCTAAAAATTTAGAAAACACATTCACTCCCTTCTATGTTGTACTCAATAGCTAACAGATGAGTATTTAGTACTGCATCATTTATAAGAAATTCAAAGTGAATGGAAATATGAAATTATTGTAAACATATTTTAAACACGTTTTACCTTTTTCCATTATATTTTGTTGATTTGTTGAATTTTCTAGCTCAACAAAGACATGTGTGATTTTTCTTATTTGCCGAGTTGATTGGTTTTGTTGTGCAAGACATGCATGTACTATAACAAGACTAAGTCAAATTGACAACCCTAAGAATTAGTTGTATGATAATCTAAATTTGTATTTTTTATTGTATCACTAGATTCTGTAAAAATATAAAGATTAGACTGGAGTATTTTTCTGTAAACAATCTCAAGCCTAAGAATAACCTCTAGAAGAAGATCAAGAAGATCATGCCTCGGAGAAATTGTGAAGAAGCTTGGAGTTGAATAAATCTGTTTTAGGAAAAATATATTGTGAAGAAGTTTGGAGTTGAATAAATATGTTTTAGGAAAAATATTCTAAGTCAAGATATCTACAAGTCACAGATCAAGTCATATGGAGAAGTCATTCGAGAACTCCAGAATGACTTATCGAGAAATCAAAATGCTTATCAAGAAGTCTCAGAGATATCGACAAGCCAAATGAAGATATGAAGATTGGAGATATCGACAAGTCATTCCTGCATTCGAGAACTCAAAGATATCGACAAGCCAAAATGAAGATATGAAGATTGGAGATATCGATAAGTCAATTCTACATGCAGAGACTTGGAGACCTCGACAAGTCAAGTTCACATTCGAGAACTCAGAGACCTCGACAAGTCAAGTTCACATTCGAGAACTCAGCGATATTGACAAGTCAAGTTCACATATAGAAAACCCAGAGACCTCGACAAGTCAAAATACTTATCGAGAACGAAGAGATCTCGATAAGCCATTATACTTATCGAGATGTCAGTTATCCATACATCAAAATGGAGATCTCGATATGAAACTCAAGTATAGACAGAAAAGTTAATATTTAAGATTATCAATCAACAAATGATCTAATCAGTTAGATTGAAAAGTCTACAAAAGCAGCTTGAAGAGTGCAAGATCAAGGGTCAAGATTAACTGAAAAGGAAAGTCACAGATTCACAGGTGTTGCAAAGATACACTAAGCCAAAAATGGAAAGCTTTAGAGATTACTTTTAGTAAGGTTTAGTACAATCTATTGTATGTTGTGTAAACCTGTGTTTACTAATCTATAAAGTAAACACTGGTCCTTTGATTTTAAACTGTATCAAAAAGATCTAGAATTTCTTGTAACTCTTTCAAGGAAGAAGCGGAGTTCTTTACTTACAAAGAACCCAGGATTTGTAGCAAGATACTAACTTAATTTTAATACAAAATTAAGTGAGTTTTGAAATATTGTGTGCGCTGCTTATTTTTAGTTAACATTATATTGTTGCATTTCTTATCTACTTTATTAACCAAACAATTAACTTTGAAAAAGCCTTAAAAATAACCAAAACACATTCACCCCCCCGTGTTATATTCATTACTTATCAAGTGGTATCACAACAAAATCTGAAAGCAAACAGATTAAAGATCTTGGAAGAATGAATACGCAGAAGATTAGCAGTATCAAAATTCCTGGCTTTGACAGATCTAACTGCACATTATGGAAAAAGAAAATAATGTTGTTTATAAGGATGGCCAACCCATTATATGTTCATATTCTCAAGAATGGTCATTTGACCCCCATAGAAAGAGTTGAGGAATCTACAGATGGCGACATGGTCATTCCAGCTCATTATGCTCCTAAAGATCCCTCACAGTATACTAAACCTGAAAAGGAGAAAGTCTCTCTGGATAGTGGCTTGCAACTGATTTTTATAGAGTCACTTGACAATGCAATGTACAATAACATTATCAACTGTGACACAACCAAATAGATCTGGGATAAAATAGAAATTCTTTTGAAGGAACAGAAGAAGTTAGGCCAAACCAAAGGAGAACTGATGTATAACTGATGTATTTGAAAGATTAAACAAGCTGATTAATGACTTGCATCTTCATGACAAATACTATAAAGCTGAAGAGGTTAACTTGAAGTTTTTGCTCACCCTTCCGGATCATTTAGAATAGAAAATCTCAGCTATAAGAGATGGGAGAGACTTGAGCAGAATGACACTGGAGGTTCTATATGGGATCTTGAAAACCTATAAACTGGAAATGATCCAAAGAAAGTCTTTAAGAGTTAGCCAAGGGCGCATTGTTGATGGATCAAGTGCTCTAGTGGTTAACGACAACCAGTCATCTGATGATAAACAGGAAATCCAGACTCCGATTATCTCAAGCAATGAGAAAAAGAACAAGGAACCACAGAAACAAGTTATTCTTAAACTTGAATAGGATGAATTCTATATCTTGGATGAACCGGATGAGCTAGATCAGTCCATGGCTTACTTAGCAAGAAAATTCTCTAACATTAGAGTAAAGAAGCCAAGGTCCTGTAAAAACAAGGGACAGATATTCAACAAGGACAATAATTGGAATAAAAAGACACAATACAATTATGGAAACAAAAATGGCTACAAAACAGAATCTGTTGACAGATCAAAAATCAGGTGCTTTAATTGTGGTGAATTGGGCCATTTTGCTAAATTGCAGGAAGTCAAAGAAGGTGAAAAAGGATGAGGCTTATCTTGAGTTGGAAGCAAAGTATGAAGCTCTTCTAACAAAGCCACAGGGTAAAGCTTATATTACAGAAGGAAAGAGTTGGAATGATTCTGACAATGATGATGCTGAGGAAGTAGGAAACTGTGCACTCATGGCCTTGGAGCAAGGAGAGTCATCCTCATCAAAAACAAAGGTACCATCGCTTATCACCATTGATTTAAATGAAAGTCAATATAAGGAAACTGTTGAAAAGATGAGCATAGAAATGTTCCACATCCATACTAGCATGGTAGCAGCTACTGAGGAGGTCAGTAGGTTATCAAAAGCTAATGAGAAGCTTGAGAGTGAGAAATAAAAGTTTGATCTAATGCTTGTGGAGATTGAGACAGTCAAGCAAGAAAATGAATATCTAAAGAACAAGATGAAGTGTGCTACTTAGATAGAAGTTGTGTTGAGGGAGAAGCAAGAGAAAAATAAAGTAAAACTGAAATCATTCAGAAATGCATCTCAGTTAGTTGGTTAGTACCATGAGAAGAACAAGCCATGTGCCAACTTAGCTACTGGCTTGAATTATGATGTATTGAACAGCAGCATGAAAGTTGAAGGTGATAAGGGAAAAGTAACTGCAAGTGAAGATGTCTCAGCTATGCTGAGAAAGGTTGGTTCACATATGTTCAAAGCATGTGACGTAAATTTCAGTGAAGAAGAGTTGATCATAAAGCAAGAAATTGTTGATGAGGACAATGAAAAGAAATGTACAGAAATAACTCCAACTTCTAAAGCTGAGAAGAAGCCCATAATTGATCAAACTCCCAAGAAGACAATCAAGGAAGTTAAAATCAAAGATACAAGAAAGAAGAAGAAAAACAGAAACGGGAAGATTGGGATAAACAAAAGTAACAACTTTGCAATTTTTGTTGATGCTCCTAGAACAATGTCAGAGATGTGGCTCTACAAATAATCTAACTCATATTTGTAAAAAGGCTGTTAGTGAGCCAAGATTGGGAGCATGCAAGTATGGTGAAGCAAAGACTAAAGATCCCTATTCCTTATGTTATAAGTTTGATTGCATTCCTTGCAACATGAAAGTAATGACAAGTTGTCATAAGCTGAGAGTAGACCTCAAGGAAATCAACATTGGGTCTACAGCCAAAAAGGAACATGCAAATCAAGCAATGAACACCATTCTTTCTGAATCAACTCATTCTAATTCTGCACATTTTGTTAATAAAAAGATAGTACCCAACACTGCTTGGGTAGCTAAAAACACTTAATTCTCATTGTGTGCAGGGCAAAATGAAGAAAGTCATATGGATCATAGATAGTGGATGCTCAAGACATATGACAGGTGATATGGCCCTGCTATCACAGTTTGAGGAGATGGCTGGCCCATTAGTAACTTTTGGAGACAACAACAAAGGTTTCACAATGGGATATGCCAAATTAATTTCTGGTAATGTTGTCATTGTAGATGTAGCATTGGTTGTTGGTTTGGAAGTAAAACTCCTAAGTGTTAGTCAGTTCATAGATAGAGGATTCAATGTTAAATTTGACAAAGAAGAATGCTTAATCATCAGTAAAAAGATTAATGAAGTTGCTCTGAAAGGAGTAAGAAAAGGAAGCTTATTTGTTACAGACTTGAACTCAGCGAATGAGGATGGAATTTGTTGCTTCATCTGAACAACAAAGCAAGTTGTGGCATAAAAAGCTCTCTCACCTGAATTACAAAGTAATCAACACTCTAGTCAAAAGGACTTAGTGAGAGATATGCCAAATCTGGATTTTGCTCAAAATGAAGTCTATGAAACTTGTCAAAAAAGAAAAATGAAAAACTCAAGTCACAAGAGTAAAATTGTGAATTCTATAAGTGCACATTTGCAACTTATTCACATGGACTTATTTGGACCAGATAATGTCTTGTCAATTTCAAGAAAGAAATATGCACTTGTCATGTTGGATGACTACTCAAGATATACATGGGTAGAATTTATGCACTCTAAAGATGAAACTCCACACATCATAATTAAACACAACATTAAGATTGAGAAACAGGCTGAAGATCAAAAATGTGTGAAAAGATTGAGGAGTGAATGGCACAGAATTCAGAAATGCAACTTTAATTGAATTCTACAAAGACAAAGGTAATTTTCAAGAATTCTCAACAGCTAGGACACCTCAACATAATGGTTGTGTTGAAAGTAAAAATAGAAAATTAGTGGAGGCTGCTAGAACAATGCTGCAAGATACCAAACTGCCAACAAGTTTTTGGGAAGAAGCTGTCAATATTGTATGCAACACTCAAAACATATACCTCATTAACAAAAAACCTGGAAAATCACCCTACTCAATCTTATCTAAAAGAAAGCCTAATGTGAAGCCTTCATGTGTTTGGAAGCAAGTGCTATATTCTAAAGGACAACTCTGAATATGTGGGGAAATTTGACTATAAAGTTTTTTAAGCTATTTTTCTGGGATATTCATTGGAGAAGACTGCCTACAAAGTCTATGTGCTTGAACAAAAGAAAATTATGGAAAGTACAGATGTAACTTTTGATGATAACAAGTGTCCAGGCTTGGAATGCCTTGATGAAAATAAAGCTGAGGCCCTGAAATTTGAAAATCTCAACATTGATAGTGACTCTAAGGATGAAGCTGAAATCAAGACAAATCATAGAATGGATGAAGAGTCAAATGAACAAGTGAATCATGAAAATGGAAGCTCATCTCAAACACCTGGATTTGATAGCACAAACTCAGGGGGAGAAAGAGGAGAAAGTTCTTCAAGTCATGCCAATGGTAAAGAAATGCAGAAAACTCAAGTCAACAAACTCACACCAGAAAATGGGATAGGAGTCACACAACAGAAGCAATTATTGGTGATCCAACTGTTGGAGTGAGGACTAGGAGTGCAACTGTAAATGAAAGTCTTCATGCATATTTTCTTTCACAAGTTGAGCCTAAGAAAACTGAGGAAGCTCTACTTGATCCTGATTGGATATCTGCTATGCAAGAAGAGCTAAATTAGTTTGAAAGAAACAAAGTTGGAAATTAGTTCCTGCACCAAAGAACAGAAGTGTAATTGGAACAAAGTGGGTGTATAGGAACAAAATGGATGACAATGGAATTGTTACCAGAAATAAAGCAAGGTTGGTTGCAAAAGGCTACTCATAGGAAGAAGGAATTGACTATGATGAAACTTTTGCTCCAGTTGCAAGACTTGAAGCAATAAGGATATTTCTTGCATTTGCTACATATTCAAATTTCAAGGTATATCAAATAGATGTGAAGAGTGCATTCCTTAATGGTGAGTTGGAAGAAGAAGTCTATGTGCAACAACCACCTGGTTTTGAAGATCCAGAATTTCATATTTTTTGTACAAGTTACTCAAGGCTCTCTATGGATTGAAGCAAGCACCTAGATCTTGGTATGACACACTGTCATAATATTTGCTTAAACATGGATTCACTAAAGGTACAATTGACAAGACTCTCTTTTACAAGCAACATGGTGATGATATTATCCTAGTTCAAATCTATATGAATGATATCATTTTTGGTTCTACTAATGAAAAGCTATGTCAAAGATTCTCAAATCTTATGCAGAGTGAATATGAAATGAGTATGATAGGAGAACTAAATTACTTTCTTGGACTTCAAGTTAGTCAAAGAAGTGATGGGATCTTAATCATCCAAACTAAGTATGTCAAGGATTTATTGAAGAAGTTTGGCATGGTTGATTGTTCACCTGCATCTACACCTATGTCTACAACTACTAAGTTGGATGAAGATAAGAAAGGAAAAAGTGTATACATTTCATGCTTTAGAGAAATGATTGGATCTTTGCTGTATTTAGCTGCTAGTAGACCAGACATCATGTTTGCAACATGTCTTTGTGCAAGATTTTAAGCCAATCCAAAGGAATTACATTTTATGGATGTGAAGAGAATTTTCAGATAATTAAAAGGGACTCCAAACTTGGGATTATGATATCCTAAGGGAACAAGTTTTGAAACTGTTGGATACACAGACGCAGATTTTGCAGGATGCAGGGTTGACAGAAAGAGCACAAGTGGAAGCAGTCAGTTTCTTGGACAAAGACTTGTATCCTGGTATAGCAAGAAACAACAATATGTGTCAACTTCCACAGCTGAGGCTGAATACATAGCTGCTAGAAGTTGTTGTGCTCAAGTGCTTTGGATTAGAAATCAGCTAATGGATTATGGCCTAGTGTTACACAAAATTACAATTATATGTGACAATATTAGTGCTTTATCTATTGTGGTTAATCCGGTTAATCATTCTAGAACAAAGCACATTAATGTAAGGTACCATTTTATTAGAGAACATTCTGTAAATGGTACCAATGAGCTCATTTTTGTTCCAACTGAAAAATAATTAACTGACATTTTTACTAAACCTTTGGATGAAGCAACTTTCACTAGACTTGTAGGTAAAATTGAAATGTTAAATTCTTCATCATAAAGGCAAGAACTCTGCTAAATTGTTGCAGCAGATTAATTTCTAATAAATCAAAATTAATTTGATTTAACTAGAAATTAACTGGAATATGAGTTATAAATATTTCAGAAATGTTTGTATATTTATTTTTCAAAATTCAAAATTTAACTTGGAAGTTTTCAATTCTAAGAAAACTATCTAAATGTTGATTTACATTTTCAATATGTAAAATTAGCACAAGGCAGAATCAAATAGATCAAAAGTACATAGAGAACTGAGTTCTCGATAAATCTAATTAACTTCTCGATAAGTCATTTTGGGACTTCTCGATTGAGTCCTCGACAAGTCATTTTTCTGACTTCTCGAAGGACTTCTCGACAAGCTTTATTATGACTTCTCAATAAGTCAAAGTAGAGATCTCGATAAATATAACTTCACATAGTTATCTACAAGTATAAATTTTAGACTTATCAATAACTCAAAACTTAGATAATTTAATTTAATAAATTATTTTGGTAAAATCCTTTTGACAAAATTAATCTGATTTTATTTTGATTTATTCAAATAAAAATTGGAAACAATTCAGTCCATTCTGGACAAATTGGGTATTTATTTGACATCTCGATAAGTCATTTTCTAGTTCTCGATAAGAGTCACGAAAATGACATATCGATATGTATCTATTCTCTTAATATGACTTCTCGATAAGCAAATCCCAAACGTTCATTTTTAGTTCTCGATAAGTCATTTACCTTTTACTATAAATATCCAGACATCTCGACATACACCTTTTTATGCTTTCGAGATCTCTATGACCTAATTTTTCCAATTCTCAACCGCTCTCTCGTTTCAAACTCTTTCTCTCTACTTTTTCTTACCCACTCAAATTCAGACTATTTCAATGGCATCAAACACAGTTACAACTTTTATCCCAAAGGAGGGCACCAATTACCTTGCTTTTACTGATGCAAATCAAGCTCCTGATGCTTTCAAAAGTTTTATGAAGTTTCTTTCTGAAACTTATTTTGCAGGTGCTTTGACAGCAAATCCAGTTCTGTACTTGGATGTTCAGGGGGATTTTTGGAATACAGCTGTGGTAATGACTGTGGTGCATGAGAACTAGGTTGTATCTATAGTGGTTAATTGCTCCATTAGAGGCCATCAAGTGGAATTTTCTGAAGACGATGGCAATGAAGCTTTGGGCATCCCAACTGCAAATTTGGTGGAGGTTTCAACACAGGATGACGTAGCTGAGTTCATGGACTTCATCAATTATAGTGAAAGAATTAACTTGGCCAGTCCGAACAAGAAGTTTCTTAGGAGAGAATGGTCTTTCTTTTTTGACTCGATTAGAAGGGCCTTCACATGCAGAAAGACAGGGTATGACAACATCTCTAGTGTTAACCAGAAGCTGGTGTACTCAATGGCCCACAACAGACACCTCAATGTAGGTCATCTTATCATGGAGGAACTAAGCACTAGGCTCATAATGCCTTTGACAGCAAGAGGTAAAGAAATTTTCCTTTCCATATTTATAATGTCTGCTTTAAATCATAAAGTGCATGACATTCATATGCTTAATGGTATAGATAGGACTAAAATAAGTAATTATAAGCAAGTGTCCAAAGTTCTATTTGGCTCACTTACTACTAAAAACAAGGTACCTGTAAGTCTTAAACTCACTCCATTTATGATTGAGAAATTTAAGACTTACCATTACCCCCATGCCTGAGACCATTCCTTCTATACCAATAGAAGCTAGAAAGCCAACCACTTCATCCTCTCAAAAGGGTGAAGTGAGTAAAAAGAAGAGAAAGCAGACACCATTAAAAGTTGTTACTGAGATTGGTGAGGACCAAATAGAAAAAGAGTCACCCTTGGTCAGAAAAAAAAAAGAAGGTAAAAAAACTGAGTTGACCACTCAAGCCACCTCTGTATCCTCCCAAAAGGATGTAGTTGTAAAATAGAGACTTAAATAGACTCTAGAGGCATCCTCTCAATAGGGTGTTTTGATAAGTGGCATTTTATACCACTTAGAACGTCTTATAATAGCTTGATTTGGTGTCTTGAAATCAAGTATTTTGTGTATTTGATGTGTTTTTCTAGTATTTGTGCATTTTAGGGTATTAATTGCATTTCGGGAGAGATTTCATCAATAATAAGCCTTGGCATGTGTTTAGCATTGCAAGTGGGAAGATAGGAGCAGATTGCAGCGAAGAAATGGGAGAAAAACATATCAGTTTCCAGTAGGGGGCTGAGCGCCCGCTCAGGAATGCTGAGCGGCCACGCAGGGATGGATTTTCAGAATTAATATTTTAGACTCCTATTTCTGTTTTACTTCCAACTTCTGAGTTAGCTGGGCTTTATGGGACTCCTATATAAGTAGATTTCAGAGATGTTTCATAAAGGTTGGATCGTAGTATTAATCGAAGAGCAAGGAGATAAGGAAGAAGACCGTTTTAGCACACCGCAACGAAGAGGAAGCATATTTTCTTGTGATTCTTTATTTCGTTGTAAGTTGAATGCTAGTTTTCCTTACTTTGAACCTATTTACTCTTGTGACGTACTCTGATTTAATATAAGTAGTTTTAGTTATTATTCTTGTGTGTTATTATCATGTTTTCATATGAACCCATGATGACGATGAGTGCTATCATGGGCTAATCGTGATCATGCGGTCGTAACGGATTTACTATGGAATTCTTTAGTTAGTTGTTTAATACCTTAGTGTGTGATGATTGTATGATAACTAGTATTGGTTGTGCATATTCGTCTTATGTGCGTCGCGAACATATAAGATAGGGTGTTAATCTCTTGTGAAGCGATGGTGGATCTTGAGATTTAGAATAGACAGATTGATCGAAAAAATCATGACTATACACTCTCCATGCTAGCATAGGTTCATGTAAGAGTATGCATGATTAGTGGGTAACTCTAACCGTTTTATTCGCCCTGTGTAATCAAAAGGAATAACTTGTACTTAAATCGTTATGTTGTCAATTTTCGTAGACATATAGGGACTCAACATAATTGATGCATATTCAACTTCTATCTTAATTATGGATGCTTGGTAGAATGGTATTAGTACAATGAAAGTTGGCTTTTATCAGTTTCGTGTTATTCGATTAATATCATCACTGTTGCAGGCTAAGGGTAATAAAAATAGCTATTGAAGGAAGTAGTAATGAAGTTTTGATCTCATGAGTGTTTTAATATTGTTAATTCAAGTGTTAATTAAGTGCTTAATTCTAGTAGTTATTTGTAGTTAATAACTAGTTAATCAAATCAAAGTGTTATTGCCTTAACAGTGAAAAGTAGTCATACATTGGTAAATGAGTTTAATTGAACATAATTAGTCTGAGTCTCTGTGGGAACGAGCTAGAAAGTATTATATATTACTTGCGAACGCGTATACTTGTGTGTGTTATTAGCGCATATTTTCGCCCTAACAAGTTTTTGGCGCCGCTGCCGGGGACTCGACGTATTTGTTTAGTTTATGTACTTACCATCATTGGTCATTAGGACTCAGTGATTAAGACGTGTTACTTATTATTTCCGGTTGTGTTTCAGGTACTTTAGCGAGCGTTTATGCAAACTCGTTCTCGTACTCGCAAGAGGACTTTAGATACGGTTGAGGAGACAGACGAAGTTCTTGATATTCCGGATAAGATAGATTTTGAAGATTCGGATTCAGGAAGTGAGCAGAAAGAGCCAGTAACCATGGGTGATCGTTTAGTTTCGGCAGATCCAGCTCTTATGGACTTTTCTCGGCCTAAAATTGATGACATTCAGTCTAGCATCATGCACCCGACTATTGAGGCCAATAACTTTGAAATCAAGCCGGGCACTATTCAGATGGTGCAGAATTATGTTTCTTTCGGAGGTGTTGCGACTGAAGACCCCAACATGCATATAAGGAATTTTGTCGAGATCTATAGTACTTTCAAATATAATGGTGTGACTGATGAGGCTATCAAGCTGAGGCTTTTCCCATTCTCTCTGAGGGATAAAGCTAAGGACTGGTTACATTCTGAACCAGCTGGGTCTATCACTACTTGGCAAGATCTTGCGCAAAAGTTTCTGGTGAAGTTTTATCCAATGGTGAAGACTGCTGCTATGAGGATTGCTCTTACTCAGTTTGCGCAGCAACCTACAGAATCTATGTGCGAAGCTTGGGAGCGCTACAAAGAGATGTTGAGAAAGTGTCCACATCATGGAATGCCTGATTGGATGTGATCACTGGTTTGTATAATGGTTTAGGGGCCCAATCTCTGCCCATGCTCGATGCAGCAGCTGGAGGCGCCTTGTGGGCCAAAAGCTATACTGAGGCTTATAATCTTATTGAGACTATGGCTGCAAATGAGCATCAAAACCCAACTCAAAGGATGATGCATGGGAAGGTAGCAGGTATTCTGGAAGTTGATGCAGCTACAGCTATTACAGCGCAGCTCCAAGCACTGTCTATGAAGGTCGATTCTCTAGCCACCTATGGGGTCAATCAGATAGCTATGGTCTGTGAGCTCTGTGCAGGTTCTCATGCTACGGATCAATGTTCTTTTGTTAATGAATCTGTTCAGTATGTGAACAATTATCAGCGACAGCAGCAGCCTGTGCCAGCTACTTATCATCCTAACAACAGAAATCATCCAAATTTCAGCTGGAGTAATAATCAGAATGCTATTCAGCAACCATATCAACAAGGCGTAAGTAAATAGTTCAATCCACCTGGATTCCAGCAACCATAGCATTATGCTCAAAGGCAATCATATCCTCAATAAGGAGGTGCAGCTCCACCCTCTAGTGCTAATTTTGAGGAACTTAAGTTGTTGTGCAAAAGTCAGGTGGTTTCTATCAAGACCTTGGAAAATCAAATTGGACAAATAGCCAATGCAGTGCTCAACCGTTAACCTGGCACACTTCCCAGTGATACTGAAGTGCCAGGCAGGAAGGAAGATAAAGAGCAAGTCAAGGCTATTACCTTAAATTCTGGAAAAGTTGCTGAAGCTGAAAAAGCAAAAGAAGGAGAAACTGAAGTTGGTGATGAAGAAGCTAAGCAAAAGGAGAAAGCGGCGGAACCAAAGAAGACTACTGTTGAACACATTCTACCTGAGGGTAATACAGGGGAGAAACAGCTCTATCCTCCACCACCTTTCCCTAAGAGATTGCAACAACAAAAGCTGGATAAGCAGTTCGGTAAGTTTTTGGAGGTGTTCAAGAAACTTCATATCAATATACCTTTCGCTGAGGCTTTGGAGCAAATTCCTAGTTATGCGAAATTTATGAAGAGTATTCTTTCAAGGAAGGTGAAACTGGATGACCTTGAGACCGTTGCTCTGACGGAAGAATATAGTGATGTGCTGCAACAAAAGTTACCTCCAAAGCTTAAAGATCCAGGTAGCTTCACCATTCCTTGCACCATTGGCAAGTTGTCTTTTGACAAGTGCCTGTGTGATTTAGGAGCAAGAATCAATCTGATGTCGTTGTCGATCTTTAAAAAGTTGAATTTTCCTGATCCAAAGCCCACCTCATGTCTCTAAAATTGGCCAATCGTTCTATTACTTACCCACGAGGCATAGTGGAGGATGTGCTAGTAAAGGTGGATAAGCTCTTCTTTCCTACAGACTTTGTAATTCTGGATTTTGAGGAAGATAAGAAGATTCCCATAATCTTGGGGAGACCCTTCTTGGCTACAGGCCGTACTATATGTGCAGAAAGGTGAACTTACTATACGGGTGCAGGATCAGGATGTGACATTAAATGTATTCAAAGCAATGAAATTCCCTACAGAAGATGAGGAGTGCTTAAAAGTGGATTTGATTGATTCTGCGGTTACTTCAGAACTTGATCATATGCTAATGTCTGATGCATTAGAGAAAGCTTTAGTGGGGGATTTTGACAGTGATGATGACAATGGCAATGAGCAACTATAATATCTAAATGCTTCTCCCTGGAGGCGAAAGTTAGACATGCCATTTGAATCTCTTGGTACTTCTGACCTCAAAATGCCGAAGGAAAGCTCAAACCATCTACTGAGGAAGCACCTACAGTGGAGCTTAAACCATTGCCTGAACACTTGAGGTATGCTTTTTTAGGTGATGCATCTACTTTACCTGTTATTATTGCATCTGACTTTTCAGGTAGTGAGAGGGATAAGCTCTTAAGGATCTTGAGAGAATTCAAATCGGCTATCGGATGGACTATAGCAGACATCAAAGGGATCAGCCCTTCATACTGTATGCATAAGATTCTGCTAGAGGAGGGTAGTTAGCCGACTGTTGAGCAATAGCGCAGACTTAATCCTATCATGAAAGAAGTGGTGAAGAAAGAAATTCTGAAGTGTCTGGATGCAGGAATCATTTATCCTATTTCTGACAGTTCTTGGGTGAGTCCCGTACAATGTGTACCTAAGAAAGGAGGTATCAATGTGGTAGCAAATGAGAAGAACGAGCTCATCCCCATGAGAACAGTCACAGGGTGGAGGGTATGCATGGACTACAGAAAGTTGAACAAGGCCACAAAGAAGGATCACTTCCCTCTTCCCTTTATTGATCAGATGTTTGATAGGTTGGCCGGTCATGAGTATTATTGTCTTCTGGATGGATATTCAGGGTATAATCAGATTTGTATTGCACCAGAGGATCAAGAAAAGACTACCTTCACTTATCCATTTGGCACGTTTGCTTTTCGCAGAGTTTCATTTGGCTTATGTGGTGCACCGACCACTTTTTAGAGATATATGATGGCTATATTCTCTGACATGATTGGAAATAATGTCGAGGTCTTCATGGACGACTTCTCGGTCTTTGGACATTCATATGATGAATGTTTGAATAATCTTCGTGCGGTTCTCAAATGGTGTGTGGAAACTAATTTGGTGCTCAATTTGGAAAAATGTCATTTTATGTTGCGTAAAGGCATTATTCTTGGGCATAAGGTCTCTAGCAAGGGTCTTGAGGTGGACAAAGCCAAAGTGGGAGTCATTGAAAATCTTCCACCACCTATTTCTGTTAAAGGAAACCGTAGTTTTCTTGGTCATGCGGGTTTTTATCGGCGTTTCATCAAGGACTTTTCGAAGATATCTAAGCCGTTATGCAACTTGCTTGAGAAGGATATGCCTTTTAAATTTGATGATGACTGCTTGACGGCATTTGAGACTCTCAAGAAGAGTTTGATAACTGCACTAGTTATTACAGCACCTGATTGGACAGAGCCTTTTGAGATGATGTGTGATGCAAGTGATTATGCGGTGGGCGCAGTTCTTGGGAAGCGCAAGAATAATATCTTTCATGTGGTCTACTATGCTAGCAAGACCTTAAATGGGGCCCAAATCAACTACACCACTACTGAGAAGGAGCTCTTGGCTATAGTCTTTGGTTTTGAAAAATTTCGATCTTATTTGCTTGGGACAAAGGTGACAGTGTTCACTGATCATGCGGCCATTTGTTATTTGGTTTCCAAGAAGGATTCGAAGCTGAGACTCATTCGTTGAGTGCTCTTGCTACATGAATTTGAGTTAGAGATCAAGGATCGGAAAGGTACTGAGAATCCAGTAGCTGAACATCTCTCTAGATTGGAGAATCCCGAGTCTACTTCACATGGTAAGACATTGATCAACGAATCTTTTCCGGATGAGCAGTTATTCGCAGTTCAGGAGGAAGAGCCATGGTTCGCAGATATTGTGAATTATCTTGTCAGCAATATAATGCCTCCTAATTTGACCACAGCTCAAAAGAAGAAGTTTCTGCATGAGGTGAAGTGATATATGTGGGATGAACCGTATTTGTCTAGACAGGGAGCTGACCAGATCATCAGGAGATGTATCGCATTTTGTGAGACGGAGGGGATATTACGAGACTGCCACTCCACAGTTTATGGTGGACACTATGGTGGTGAGAAGACGGCAGCTCGTATTCTGCAAGCAGGTTTTTTCTGGCCTACTTTGTTTAAGGATGCTCATCAATTCATTTTAAGGTGTGATCGTTGCCAAAGAGTGGGAAATCTTACGAGAAAGAATGAGATGCCATTAAATGCGATGCTTGAAGTCGAGGTCTTTGATGTTTGGGAAATCGATTTCATGGGGCCTTTTGTCTCGTACTGCAATAATCAGTACATCTTGCTGGCAGTCAATTATGTCTCCAATTGGGTATAAGTCAAAGCTCTACCGATGAATGATGCAAAGGCAGTGTTGAACTTTCTTCATAAGCAGATTTTCACAAGGTTTGGAACGCCACGAGTAATCATAAGTGATGAAGGGTCGCATTTCTGCAACCGTAAGTTTACTTCTATGATACAGCGCTACAATGTGAATCATCGTGTTGCTACTGCTTATCATCCGCAAACAAATGGTCAAGCGGAAGTGTCTAACAGAGAGATCAAGCACATTTTAGAGAAGGTTGTTTGTCCATCAAGGAAGGATTGGTGTTTAAAGCTCGATGAAGCTGTTTGGGCTTATAGAACAGCATATAAGACTCCACTTGGGATGTCCCCATTTTAACTTGTGTATGGTAAGGGATGTCATTTAACTGCGGAGCTTGAGCAAAAGGCCTAATGGGCATTAAAGAAGTTGGACCTAGATCTACATGCAACTGGAAAGAAACGAATGCTTCAGCTTAATGAACTTGATGAATTTCGACTCCAAGCGTACGAGAACAACAAAATGTACAAGGAAAAAGTGAAAAGGCGGCACGACAGGAAGCTTCATCCTTCATCCTAAGTTATTTGTGCCGGGGCAGCAAGTTCTTTTATTCAACTCTCGTCTCCGACTTTTTCCTGGGAAGTTAAAATCAAGGTGGTCAGGACCTTTTATTGTCAAAACTGTGTTTCCACATGGAGCGGTGGAGATTTTTGAGAATGATCCAGACCAAGCATTCAAGGTTAATGGTCAGCGTTTGAAGCACTACTATGGGGACACGGCAAACCGGGAAGTGGTTAGTGCCGTTTTATTGTCAACCTGAGTAAGGTACGTTACGTCAAGCTAATGACGAAAAAGAAGTGCTTCTTGGGAGGCAACCCATGATTTGTTGTTACAGGAACCCTTAAAAGTTAGTAACCTATCCAAAACCATAAAAAAATCAGAAAAACAGGGCAAGGAAAAAAAATTCCAGAAGACCCCTGAGCGCCCGCTCAGCTCTGCTGAGTGACCGCTCAGGGGCCGACTGGGAGAAATTTTTTTAAGTCCAATAAAAATCCAAAAAAAAATTGAAAAATAAAAAAACAAAATACAGCCCATTACCCATGACCTATTTCCCCATTATCCCATGTTTTTAACCCTCAAACCTACTCATAATCAAATTTTACCCTAATCCCTACCCTATATATACATACACCTATTCCATATACTCCCCATACACTTTCAAACCTTAAACTCTCTCCCAAACCCAAAAACACAAATCTTAAACACTTTTACTCAGTTTCGATGGCACCCAAGAGATCCAGGACTATCGATAGCAGCAACATTGTCCCTACTGCTGATTCTTCGAGGGGTACTGCTGCGAGGCCTCGTTTGAATGATAGGGTTGCTGAGGAGGAGTATATTAGGCTTCTGGGTAAGACGATTTTGAAGGAGAGGGGGTTCTTACCATCGGGGAGGGATGGTGAGTTGTTGCTTATGATTGCTGAGAAGGGTTGGATTGCTTTTTGTGAGTCTCCTGAAGTAGTTCCGATGAGCGCGGTTCGCAAGTTCTATGCGAACGCGAAGGCTGAGAAGAATGGGTATTCTATTATTCGGGGGATGACGGTGGATTATCACCCTGCGGCAATTCGCCGTGTGATTGGGCAGCGACAGAGGAAGCCCGCGGAGGAGAATTGGAACGAGAAGACTGCTGAGGATTTTGACTTGGACTTTATTTGTGCTACTCTCTGTAGGCCGGGCACAGTTTGATCCTTCAAGACTGGGAATAACGAGTATCGCCATTTTCCGGCGATTGCGATGAACAGGTATGCCCATGCATGGATGCTTTTATTTACGCTAATATTCTGCCTACTTCACATGCACATGAGGTCACAGTTGAGAGAGCACAGTTGTTATGGGGAAGTTTGAATGAGGAGTACTATGTGGACCTTGGTGAGTTCATCTACCAAGGAATTCTGAAGTTTTTTAGGGGAGCTAAGCACATGAACATCCCTTATGCATCCACGGTTACAAAGCTTTGCCGAGCAGTGGGAGTTCAGTGGTCGTCTCATAAGCAGTTGCAGTTGCTGGTCGCTCCTATTGACTTCGGGACTCTGCATGCGATGCCGGAGTGGACCGGTGGTGAGCCCGAGGAGCATGGGCTGGGTTATCGTCTTCCAGGAGGGTGTCCAGCACGAGGTGCTACCATGGAGAGCCCAAGGCGAGATGAGGCTGGTTCTTCTAGAGCTCAGGAGGGTGCTGGGATGGCTGATGCCCAGTATAGGAGACTGTCGAGGAGGATGGACGCTATGTACGAGACACAGAGCAGGTTCGCTCAAGAGCTCACCCTTGTACTTAGGACTGCTTTTCGAGGCCTTGGAGCTGAAATCCAGTGGCCAGTTTTTGGTGAGGACTCTGCATATCCGCCTCCTGATACACCATCCTTTGAGGGTGATGATGATGATGATGATGATCTCTCCGAGTAGGTATACCATGTGTTCCTTTCTACTACCTTCACTGAGGACAGTGAAGATTTTAAGTTTGGGGGTGGTAGTTAAGGAATATTTTGTGTGTGTCATATAGTTGCATATTCATGATAGTTTAGTTCATATCGTTGCATATTTTTTGTCATATAGTTTTTTATTATTATTATTATTTATAGATTTATTTATCATGTCATGTAGCTTATGCATATACCATGCTCCCTTTTGTGCTGATTTACCAATTAATTTGTGATGTTGATGCGAGTGTAGTGATAGCGTTAAAGTGATGTTGAGTCGTGTAGGTAGATATGCATGCTAGAAACACTTGTAATTTCACTAAGTCTTAGAGAATGCTTAAGGACTAGATTGTTGTTATGGTTTGATGTTTTTCGAGGTTAATCTATTGATTATGCTTAGAATTTTATAATAGGTTATTAGTGATAAAAGGTATGAAAAGAAAAAAATGGAGTGAAAAATGGAATTCATTGCTAATTGTGGCTAGGCGTTAAATGGATAGTAGCCGGCTCGTATTTTTATGCGAGTAGTCTAGGGTTGAGCAAGATGGAGCGAAACGCACTTGCTCAGAAAGTTTGAAAAAAAGAGAATAAAAATAGAAAAGAAGAAAAGAAAAGAAAAAAAAATAAAGAGTTAATGCATAATTGATCACGAGTGGGCTCTTTGGAATTCGAGTTATTAAGTTCTTAAGGGACTTTGTGCCTAATGACCTAAGGCTTTTATAGTCTGGGATCCGCTAACCTAACGCTCGCTACATGGATACCATTGTATAAGTCTTTTGTGGACCTCACTCTTTGCACGGTCAAATAAGCATTTGTTGTTATAAATAAAAAGCATGATTCCGTAATAAGCTCCAGAATCTTGAAGTGTTATAAGTCACTTTGTGCCTAGAATTTTTATTCTTCGTATAATCATGCGATTGCCTTAAGGATAGTCGAGTTATGATAATTGATCTAGTTTCGAAGCATATCTGTTAAGCATCTGCACACACCACGTTTCTGGCTGTATGTTAGTTTGCATGATTTGATTAATCTTTATTCGCCTAATTGCATTTGTTGAGATGTCGTAAGTTGGTTGGTTTGGTCATAGTAAGGGGGATCGCTACATTTCATATAGTTTGTATTCATGCATATTTTCGTTTTGTTTTTGAGTCTGTGACACTTGAGGACAAGCATCGATTTAAGTTTGGGGTGTGATAAGTGGCATTTTATACCACTTAGAACGTCTTATAATAGCTTGAATTGGTGTCTTGAAATCAAGTATTTTGTGTATTTGATGCGTTTTGTAGTGTTTGTGCATTTCAGGGTATTAATTGCATTTCGGGAGAGATTTCATCAATAATAAGCCTTGGCATGTGTTTAGCATTGCAAGTGGGAAGATAAGAGCAGATTGCAGCGAAGAAATAGGAGAAAAACATATCAGTTTCCAGTAGTGGGCTGAGCGCCCGCTCAGCTCTGCTGAGCGACCGCTCAGGAATGCTGAGCGGCCGCGCAGGGACGGATTTTCAGAATTAATATATTAGACTCCTATTTCTGTTTAACTTCCAACTTCTGAGTTAGCTGGGCTTTATGGGACTCCTATATAAGTAGATTTCAGAGACGTTTCACAAAGGTTGGATCGTGGTATTAATTAAAGATCAAGGAGATAAGGAAGAAGACCGTTTTAGCACACCGCAACGAAGAGGAAGCATATTTTCTTGTGATTCTTTATTTCGTTGTAACGTTGGATGCTAGTTTTCTTTACTTTGAACCTATTTACTCTTGTGACGTACTCTGGTTTAATATAAGTAGTTTTAGTTATTATCATGTTTTCATATGAACCCATGATGACGATGAATGATATCATGGGCTAATCGTGATCATGGGGTCGTAACGGATTTACTATGGAATTCTTTAGTTAGTTGTTTAATACCTTAGTGTGTGATGATTGTATGATATCTAGTATTGGTTGTGCCTATTCATCTTATGTGTGTCGCGAAGATATAAGATAGGTTGTTAATCTCTTGTGAAGCGATGGTGGATCTTGAGATTTAGAACTTGCCATGCTAGCATAGGTTCATGTAAGAGTATGCATGATTAGTGGGTAACTCTAACCGTTTTATTCTCCCTGTGTAATTAAAAGGAATAACTTGTGCTTAAATCGTTATGTTGTCAATGAAAGTTGGCTTTTATTAGTTTCGTGTTATTCGATTAATATCATCACTGTTGCAGGCTAAGAGTAATAACAATAGCTATTGAAGGAAGTAGTAATGAAGTTGTGATCTCATGAGTGTTTTAATATTGTTAATTCAAGTGTTAATTAAGTGTTTAATTCTAGTAGTTAATTATAGTTAATAACTAGTTAATCAAATCTAAGTGTTATTGTATTAACATTGAGAAGTAGTCATACATTGGTGAGTGAGTTTAATTGAACATAATTAGTCTGAGTCTATGTGGGAACGAACTAGAAAGTATTCTATATTACTTGCGAATGCGTATACTTGCGTGTGTTATTAGCGCGTGTTTTCGCCCTAACATGTTTCTATTGAACAAAGCATTCACCCTAATGCACCTTGTAAAGAGTCTGCACCATCACTTGAACAAATTCAAGTGTATGAAAGGAGAAATAAGGATGACATACACAAAGAGAGAACATCTCTTGAAGCTCCCTCATTCATTCAGGGGGAGCTTCCAAAATTCAACACTGACATTCAAAATCTTATCTCTCAAATTTCTTCTTCATATAATCAAACTCTTAAATCTGATTCTCAAGAGTTGCCAACTTCAAGTGACATGGTTCATGAAACTATGCTCACCACCTAGGAACAAAATTTAGTTAGTGAGAGGCTACATGCTGGGGTAGACCTTGATGACACCAACATAAACATAAGGGTTTCAACAGTTTTAACTAAAGACCTTGTGGTGGTTATAAATGCATGTTCATGTACAAATCAACCTTCACAGATTGTTAGGTTTGAGGGTAGTACTCCTGAGGGGGAGCTATCTAAATCCTCTCCAATTTAATTGGAGGTTTTTGTTGAGGGAACAACTCCCCTCAAAACCCTAGTTGAGATTGCACTCATAATTGAAGCTAGGAGTTCAATTGCCAATGATCCTGCTATAGGGGAGGCAAGTTTAGCACATTCAAGTGCAATCTCCCTGCAAAATGAGCAAGGGTTTGAGACTAGAGTACATGACATTAACCTAGTTAACTCCCCTCCAATTTAATGGAGGTTCCCACCACAAGTGGTGAACAACAAACTGTCACAACCACAGGTCATCCTGTGAGTCAAACTGTGACATCTTTCACAGGTGGTTCTACTGAAACTCTACCCTCCACCTCACAACCTACATACATTACTTCAACATCCAATCCTTCACAACAATCATCTCATCCAATCCAACAGTGGTTAGAAAATGCTCAATCTCAACCAAGCACTATGGATGATATTCTATTTGATCAAATTTCAGGTCTTGCTAATATCTCACAGCATCTGCTCACTTCAGACATGACAAATCAAGACTATCAAACAGTTCTGCTAAGCTATAATGAAGATGTTGAAAAGAAAAAGTAGAAAATAGTGAATGAGGCTGAGCAGGATGGCAATGTAGATGCCTGGTTTTCTAAAGACTTCACATTAGAGATGGATCAAATCTTGGGAAGCGTCATGAAGGAATATGTCACAATTTTAAGGAGTAATGCCAAGGTCCTGACTCCACAAGAAGTGTATGATGCAGTCAATAAAGTCTACAAGGCTCAAATCAAAACTTTTCACCTATTTGGTAAAGTACTAGAATTGACTGGTCATCAAGACAATATCAGAAAGATGGTAAGGAAGAAAATGGATGAAATTATTCCTTCACAAGTCAAGATCCAATTAAGATTCCATACTTTTGCAAAACAAATGTCAAGATTTGATCTCACTTCTGTAGATACAAATATCAAGAATCTAAGGCAATCTTTTGTGGCTTTGCATGAAGTGGTTCAACAGCACATTACCAAATCTAATGACACTAGACTCAAGCTAGACCAACTTCATCAAAGCAGGTATGAGCCATCTGCTCTTTTCATGGAAGGCATCAAGGAAGTTGTGAAAGCCACATCTGGTACCTCGGTTTCTTCAAGCTCTCAACAACCCATATCTACATCAACAAACCTGCAAAACTAGGCTCTTCAATCTCAGGTCTCTACCCTACAGTCAGCCAATGAGTCTCTAACAAATCAAGTCTCCCAACTTACATCCATGGTTCAAAGTCAGCAGGCTGGTATTCAAACCTTGGTGGACTCCCATAAGCATCTACAAATGCAAAATTATATGTCTTTGGGGGCCATCATCGGTGCACTCAACATTCAACTGCTTGCACTTCCAGAAGCTATGAGACCTGAAATCCCTACACCTCTTATCATCCCTGCCAACAAGACTAAGAGGAAGACAGAGGCTAGGTTAGTAAAATCATCCCAAACATCTACATCTGTTCAAGCTCAAGCTGCTAATAAATGCAAATCTCAAATAGTTGAAGTTGATGTTGGGATGTAGAGAATTATCAAAGCAGCTGAGGGACCTAGTCTAAGCAAGAAATTTGAAGATCTACTAAAGGCTCTCAGGGTTTCTCTTAACAATAACTTCATCACCTACAAGAGGGCTTTGAACAAGACCATAAACTTCATAAGGGTGATTTTGGTGACCAAGGGTAATTTTCAAGAAAAGAGAGTTGTGATAAACATCAATGATTCATGTGTAGACAGATGCATGCAGGTGTCCCTAAATTTTCTTACATCAAGAAGGGCATCTAAATTGACATATTCATTGAAAAAGTTAATAAAGTAATCAACGAAGACACTCTCTTGCTTAGGGAATTATAAAAAGCTCAAGAAGCTGCTTTTCCAAAAGGATATCTCTATCCACACAAGGGAGTGGCTTATGTCTGTCCAAACATCAAGGAACTCAAGAATTTTCTTGTTGTTAGGAATATGTTATGTACTTGATGATAAGTTAAACAAAACACTTAGTAGATTTAATTCAGTAATTTTGTAGCCTTCAACGGATGATCACTTTTAACAACCGTTGAAACTTAAAAGGGTAGCTTATACATTAATAAGTTTAGTAGCACATTTCTGCATATTGTAATGCCTTAGAGAACTAGATGTTGTAGAATTTTTTAAGTCATGTTGACTACTAGATTGATATGTAAGATAGGTCGGCTAATTATAAATATTAGATGCCTTGTAATCTTGTCAAAATGAAATGGAGTCAACTGCCATGAAGATAGCCTCAATGGATGTTCCACAAGGCTTCAACGGATAATCAACCAATGTCTCAATGAATGATCCAACAAAGCTTCAACGGATGATCTAACTGAATTCCAACGGATAATCAAATTCAAAAGAGCAGTTGATAGTGACATGACAGTCACAAGTGGCTTTATGAATGGGCCCCTAAGCTACCTCTTATGGTGGTATTTTTTTTTGGTTGATTGTATGCAAAAGGAATGTGGCAGCCTATTATCAGGTTTTAGGGAACAAAGAAGCATTTCCATTTCCATGCTTGACTGAGGATATTCAAAGATGCTAGATTGAGAAATAAAGGAGCATGAAATTAGACTAGAAATATTTTATCTTATTTGTTTATTTTTTTATCATGTAACTTGGTGATATATAAACCAAGTGTAGTAAGTAGGACAGTATCCAAGTTACTAAGCAATTACCTGAGATCTGTAAAGAATTTCTTTGTTCTTAATAGTTCAACTTGTAAGCAACTGTGTGCAAATCCCTTGCATCACAGAGTTCTCAAATTAATATATATCTTTGGTGGATAAATTCAATCCACCAAAAAGTTTTTAAATACTTGTATTTGATTACTTTGTGTTTTATTCGTAAATTAAAATTAATAGGCCCCAAAATAATAATTAAGGGGAATAATTTTAAAATCAATAAAATACAAAATTAATGTCAAAATTCCCCAAAAATTGCGAATAATTCAAAAATACCAAAATATTGAATATTTGAAATACGTAAAATTTTATGAAAATAAAAACATGAATTTTATGGACTTTAACGTCCCGGTGGGGTCCCGGTCCGCTGATTTTTGAAGAACAAAACGATGCTGAAATTAATAGGAAAACCCGAATAAGCATAAAATGCATTCAAACACGCATAAAATAAAATAAAACGAATATCTTGATAGAGATGCTAATAAATGCAAGTCCAAATTGAAGATCGATTCATATAACTGCAGTTTAAACATGTATTAATCAATCAAAAAATTTTCTGGCCCGCACGGAAACACATATAACAACTATAACATCTAATATCAAGGCAATAATCACTTTAAATTTTTACACACATAATATTTATTTATTTAACATATAATATTCACATAATTTTCCCAGATATTACATAAACACAGCTTAGGGTTTACACTATATGCGTTATCATTATCGAGAAGATTATACATTGAAAACTAACAGCTCTTAGTGATATTGTTCATCACTGAGAGAGAACAACAGTTCTATTGTAACAGAGTTTATTTGAATATACTTAATCTTTGTTACATACTTGTGTTGAAATCGATTTGATTGCATAAACACTATATTCAACCCCCTTCTATAGTGTTGTGTGACCTAACAATGAAGAATATGTGGACTGCATTGAAAAAGGTCCTCATGTTCCTATGAGAGCTGCTACAGGAAATGAGCCATCCATCCCAAAGCCTAGAGCAGAATGGTATGATCCAGATATTGAACAAGTTCATAAGGATAAGAAGGCCATGAATATTCTGTTTAATGGTGTTGATGGTAACATAATTGACAACATCATAAACTGTAAAACTGCTAAGGATGTCTGGGATACTATTCAAATTATATGTGATGGAACTGAGCAGGTAAGGGTAAACAATATGCAACTCCTGATTCAGCAATATGAGCATTTTTATAGTGAAGAAAGTGAGTCACTCACTGACATATTTAGTAGATTTTAAAAACTACTAAATGCTCTAAAGTTGCATGGAAGAGTATATCAGACAAAAGACTCAAACCTCAAATTCATTAGATCTCTGCCAAAGGAATGGAAGCCTATGACAGTCTCATTTAGAAATTCCCAAGATTATAATGAATTTACCTTGGATAGACTGTATGGGATTTTAAAGACCTATGAGCTTGAAATAGAGCAAGATGAGAAGCAAGAGAAAGGAAGAAATAAAGGAGGGTCCATTGCATTGGTTGCTGAGTAAGAGAAAGAGAAAGAGATAAAGGTTGAAGCTGCGGATTCTACACTAAACCCTAGAGTTTGTGAAGGCAAGGGAAAAGAGCTAGTAGCTGAACTTGAAGATCATCGTAGTCAAGATGATATGGATGACTTAGATGAACATCTAGCTTTTCTATCCAGAAGGTTTTCCAAGCTTAAATTCAAGAAGAATTTTGGAGTAACCAAGCCAAATAGAAATATGGTTCACAAGTCAAAATTCAAATGTTTCAAGTGTGGCTAGAGTTGTAACGTGTGGGAAAATTACGTCTATATTATATCATAATGATAATAAATTATGTGTGTTAATGTATCATTTATGTGTAATTAACTGTCAAACCCTAATTGTTATGTGTTACGTGCATTCTGTGTCCTCCCTGTATTTTTAAGATATTTTTCAGATATTTATATTTTGCATTTATAGCTTTCATATCAAAAGTTATACGACCCGAATCATGATTTTAAAGCAGTTATTTCAAATAAAATAATGGGCCTTATTTTTCATCAAACAGCTTTTACCATCACGTTATTCTGAACATCTAAGTATTTTACAAATTTTCTTGTTTCACGAAAAATGACTTTTCCGGGCCCCATTGGATGTTAAAAACCCCACAAAAATCACATTTTTATTTTTATAAAATCATAGGACTTTCATTTAAACCATTTTTTGTATTTTTGCATTATTCACAATTTTTGGGAAATTTTAACATATATATTGTATATATAAAATATATATAAATTAAATTTTAACAATAAAAAATTATAAGATTAGGAGCTTATTAATTTTAAAAGATGTAGAATTAGGACCTTAATTTTAATTAGGAGTATTAATTTTACTACTATAAATAGCCTAATTTTTATTTAATTAATTATAATTAATCATTAAAAATCAACAAAATTCTGAAAATTCTCTAAAATCGGGTCGGGAAGAGCAAGGTCGGGTCAGGAATTCAAGCCGTGATTTCTCACTGATTACAACATCAAATCGTGTGATTCAAGTACTCAAATCGAAGGTTTTGATATGTTCTTTCCATTTCCAGTATCAATTTCACGTTTTAATTCGTTATTTTTAATTTTCGATTTCTAGGGTTTATGTTCGAATTAGGGCTTTTTGATTCTAGGGTTATTATGATGTTTTGATGATTGATATAGCTTCCTGATGTTATTTGTAATCGATTAATGGTGTTTAATTGAACAAACGATACCTGGATAGCAAAGTTCGATTATTAGGGTTTATACTCAATTTTCAAAACATAGCTTCTTAATTTCTGTGAATATTTGGTTCTTGTGATGTTAGGGCTTGGATTGTACATGTTCTTAGCTTTGTTTTGCAATATAAAGCATTGACTTTCATGTACGATTCTGTGATTTCATATTTTGGCCGGAGTTCATGTCGGTTTTGATCGGAGTTGAGGATTCAGGGATGTTTTGGCCGGAGATGATTTGCTGCAGTTGAGTGGAATTGAAACCCTGTGAAAAACACATCAAACAGTTGTGTTTTTTGCCTAATTTTGGCTGGCCGGAATCCTGGCCGGTGGCCGAATTCTGGAAAAATCCGGTCATGTTCTTCATGACCCGGATTGTGACCCGGTTGACCCGTTTGGTTTACCGGTTTTGATCTGAAATTGTCAGAATTAATTTTCTGACAAGTGTTTCTGGAAATTATTTTTACTTTATATTTTTATTAATTTTAAAAATCAGTTTTATTTATTTTATAAATTGATTAATTAATTATTTAATTAGTTGATTTATATTATAAATAATTCTGAAATATTTTCTAAAAATCAGTTTCAATTATTTTCTTAATTATTTATTATTTATTATTTATTTATTTATTATTTATTATTTATTTATTATTTACTTATTATTTATTAATTATTTAAAAATGATTAATTATTTTGATAATTAATCAAATAATTTTCAATAAATCATAATAAATTCATTTTAATTCTAAAAATTATAGAAAAATTATTTTTAGTTCTGATTTTATTAAATACTTATTTTAGGGTTTAATAATTAGTGATAATTATTTATATTGAATAATTTGTGTTTAATTGATAATAATTAGACCATTAGTCCGATTCGAGTGAAACGAAAGCCATTTCACTCATAAAAATGAATTATTTTCATTAAAAATAATATTAAAACTTAATTCCTTCTAGAAATTAGTTGACTTTGTATTTATTTGATTATAAGCCGAATCGTGTGCCGAGACGAGTCCAATAAATTCCGAAAAATAGGAAACGAGTCAGATATTGATGAGTTAAGCGATCAGCTAGTCGAGTTTGATTCTAAAAATTATTTTAACTATAACAATGATTATGTGGCTTATTTGCTTATGTATATTATGTGGTTAATTGAGTCTTACTTGCTAATATATAATATACGAGTCAATCATAAGCGCATGGGTAGATAATAGGAACGATGTGAAGTTGGTTTGAGATGCAATTGTAGTATGAAATGACTAAACTAGTTTATTTATCTAACAGAAGCTAAGCCAGTAAGGCAGATTGAGTCGGTGATAGACGAAGGTGACGTATTTGAAGTGAGTCACCCAGAAGGCAAGTTTTTCCCCTATTCTAATTTCAGAATAGTGATATTTCTTCAGATTTATATCACGCTTGCGCTCTTTTGATTCTTGTTCATAAACACTGATACACACTTGTTATTCTCTTGTTTATATTTTATTTCGATTCTTGATTTCTCCTTTTCCTTTGAATTCCTTATTCATATTCCAATTGATACGCATACACATTGGTATATTTTGGTGATTAGAATATATCAAAGTATACCGATTGTTCCGGTTGCTACTTCATGGACTAGATAGTGATATTTTGGGGATTAAGTCTTACTTAATCCTAAGGACCGGGACATAACCGGATCCTTGAGATGGGCCGTAGTGCATGGGTGCCCGACTGGATCTATATAGTGGGATATAGATCTGTATTGTATCCTGGCTGATCAACAGGGTATAGATGCAAACTTGTGTCCAGTTTAGTTCGTTTGCATTCGCCAGCAGTGGCGTTCTTTCTATTCTCGTGGGGTTATATCTTTACAGATGTACCCAGATTACCTATTCATTTAAATTGCTTTAACACTGTTTATATTTTGCGGACTTGTTGAGCAATTTTTGGCTCACCCCATTTTGTTGTTATTCACCTTATTATTTTCAATTAAGAAGGAATATGAAACCCATCAGGACTCGAGTGGTAAAGAAGCGGGTCAAGCCTCGGGATCCTCTCATACCCAAGGTATTGATCCTAATCCGGGAAGAAAGCTTTGAGTTTCCCTAACAGGTGGAGTGTAGATAGTTAATGTGAGTGTGTTTGAATAAAAGATGAAATTAGTTTAAAACTGGTTAGACAATGGTTCATAATAAAGAGAGTTTGTAAGATTATAAATATGGTTTGTAATAAAGTAGTTAGTGGTTCTTGTTTTCATACTTCAGCCTAAAAAGATCTTGGTTAGTGTTAAAGGGGTTTAGATATATTTCTTTATTATTATTATTCAGGTTGTACATGTTTGAAGATTAGCTAGTAACCCCCAGACTTATACCCCGAGTCTGGAGGGCGTTACAAGTTTGGCATCAGAGCTGTAGGTTTGGTCCCCGAAAATAAGAATATTAGGGTTAAGATAAGATAAAGATATCACATAGGATAGGAATAGTCAACTAGGAAGAGTAGTTTTAGGATTTAGATAAGATTCGGATAGGAAGGTATTAGTTCTAGGATGATTTAGTGACCTTTCTTCTTTCTTTGGTATATTATCAGATGGCATCATCAGGATATTCAGGTACGTCAGAGAGGACTGTTATTAGATATATTTGTGATGTCATGTCTAATCTGATTTGTTTAATTTCAGAACGTAATATCATAACTTAACTGGAAATCAGAACTTACTGAAGATAGGAACTTATCAGAACTTAAGCCATCAGGACTTACATCCGAACTTAAGTACGGATACACTTCAGGGATGAAAAGCGGCTAATTTACAGGAGAGGATCTGGATTAAACAAAAGAAAATATGCTTGGAGAGTTATACAGCTAAAAGACTACAGTAGATAATCTCTGATTGATGTATTTTAGGAAACAGAACATATCATATCAATTAGGAGATATCTTGTAAATGTGTAGTATATAAACACATATTAGGATTTACATTATATGTGTTATCATTCACGAGAATATTATTCATTGTAACCCTAGCAGCTCTTAGTGATATCATACATCACTGAGAGAGTAGATTAAACCTACTGTAACAGAGTTTGATATATTGAATAAACTTGTTTTTTGTTACATACTTGTGTTTATAATCGAATTGATTGTAGATACTATATTCAACCCCCTTCTATAGTATCATTGAAGCCTAACAAGTGGTATCAGAGCCAATCTGTTAAGCTTACAAATACTTAAGATCCAAACAAATAATCAATCATGTCTGATCAATCAAAAACACAAGACCATCAAGAACCTGCAAAGGTTCAACCCATTCAAAACACCAGTATATATGAAACCATCAGGGTTCCTATGCTCAGGGTGTCTGAGTACCCTGTATGGAGTGTGAAGATGGCCATGTTTCTGGAAGCTACATATCCAGAATATTTAGACAGAATTTATGATGGTCCGTACAAGCCCACAAAGCTTTCTGTTGCAATTGGGAATGAGCCACAGAAGATGATTCCCAAAGAAAAGAGAGAACTCACCACTGAAGACATCTCTTCACTAGGCAAGGATGCAAAAGTAAGACACTTGCTTCATAGTGCACTTGAAAATGTCATGTCAAACAGGTTGAATTGGATGCAAGACTGCAAAAGAAATCTGGGAGGCATTGGAAGTGAGATGTCAAGGAACCAATGCCATCAATAAGAACAGGAAGACAATATTCACACAGGAGTATGAGCACTTTGACTCAAAATCTGATGAGTTACTAACTGATACTTATGACAGATTCACAAAGCTATTGAATGATCTGTCACTAGTGGATAAGTAATATGATCCAGAAGATTCAAATATGAAATTCCTACTAGCTCTTCCTGGAAAGTGGGATTTGAAAGCTACTACAATAAGAGATAACTATGAACTTGCTGATATGTCTTTTGATGAAATCTATGGGATGCTCAAGACTCATGAACTTGAGATGGAACAAAGAAAGAAGAGGCATGGAGGGAAGTCTAAGACAGTTTCTTTAAAGACTAAAGAAAATCCAATTGTCTCTAGGAAGGTAAAATGAAAGGCTCTCATCATACAGTCTGTTTCAGAGTCATTAGATTCTTATGATGATGATTCAGAACCTGAAAATTTATCTGAAGTGGATGTTGATGCAGAGATGATGCAACTGTGTGCTCTTATGGTGAAGGGTATCACAAAGATAGCCTACAAGAAATTCAGAAAGGGTAAGAAGTTTTCCAGGAAAGGTGGAAATTCTGACAAGAAAGGGTTCAGAAAGACTGAAGGCAAAGGAGGAAAGTTTGACAGATGAGACAACTCAAATGTCAAATGTTATAATTGTGGTGAAAGATGCCACATTTCTCCTGATTGTAAGAAAGAAAAAGGTGATAAAGGCCAGGCACTTATCACAAAGAAGAAAAACTGGGCAGACACTTCAAAATCTGAAAAAGAGTTGAACTATGCCTTAATGGCAAATGCTGATAGCAATTCTGATGCTGCTGAACTAGAGGTACCTCTATCAACTCTTGATTTTGATAGAAGATATTACTGAATTGAGATTATTTCTGAAAAATATTTATATTAGCTATAGAGATCAGACTTTAAAGAATGAAAGATTAAAATCTGAAAATGTAAAGTACAAAAACAGAAATAGCTATCTTGAAGAAGAGTTAGTCAAGATGAACACTATTAAGACAGAGAGAGATAATGTTGTGTATGTTAAGAATGAATTGCTTAAACAGAATGATTATCTAAAAACTGAATTAGAAAAAGAAAGAGAAATCACCAGGACTTGGACTAACTCAGGCAAAATAACTCTGTTTATATTTTAAGTAGTGGAAATTGGAAAGAGGGGTTAGGTTATAAAGATAGTAAAAGTGAGAAAGGGACTTTGCCAATTAAGCCAATTGTTATCAAACACACTGAAAAGCCAAAGGTAAATCCTATTAAATTTGTTACAAAAACTGTTGTGTCTGATTCTGAAGAGATGAAAGACTCTAAAACAGAAGTCAAAGAAAAGTCAACTTATGACAAATTAAAACAGGATAAACCAGCTTTGGTAAACATTGGCTTAATGACAAAGTAGCAGCTTAAGTATAAGCTGAAAGAGATTAAAAATGTGAACAAGGTAAAGGAAGCTAGGAAAAATAGGAATGGAAAGGAAAGTGTGAATAAAAGTAATAATTATATGCCTGTTCCTAATGCTCCTAGAAAGAAATGCTATAATTGTGGAAACTCTAACCATCTTGCTTCTTTTTACAGGGTAAATAAAGATATAAACTCTTTACCTCCTAGATCAGGAGTTAAGAGTCAGTCTGTTAGGTTTAAACCATAAAATCCTTGTTTTCATTATGGTAGTTTATGGCATTCTATTTATACTTGTAAGGAATATCATAGTTTGTACTATGATTATTATGAAATAAAACCTTCTTTAAAGAAAGTTAGTGTAATTCCTTCTAGTGTAAATTCTGATGCAAAGTCTGATATAAAGTCTGATAAAAACCATGTTAGCATAAACTCTGAAACTAAATCCGCTGCTAATGCTAACAAACTTAACAAGGCCAAAGGATCCAAGCAAGTCTGGGTCCTTAAAACTAATCAATAGTGGTCTTTGTGATTGCAGGGCAACAGGAAAAACATCCTAGTACTGGACAGTGAATTTTCAGGATGTATGACTGGAAATAAAGCCCTGCTATCAGACTTTATGGAGAAAGCTGGCCAATGAGTTTCTTATAGAGATGGCAACAAGGGAAAGACTCTGGGATATGGCAATATCAATCTTGGGAATGTCATAATTGAATCAGTAGCTTTTGTCTCAGGACTTAAACACATTCTGCTTAGTGTGAGTCAAATCTGTGATAGAGGTTATCATGTGGATTTCTTTAAAGAACACTGTAAAGTTGTAAGTAATGCTAGAGGCAAAGTGGTTCTGAAAGGTTACAAATATGGTAACATTTATGAAGCCAGACTTTCAACAAATTCTGATAGTTCTGTAATCTGTTTGTTTAGCTGAGCATCAATTGAAGAAAGCTAAAATTGGCATAAAAGACTCTCTCATTTAAATTTTAACAACATAAATGAGCTAGTAAAGAAAGATCTTGTGAGAGGACTGCTAAAATCAATATTTGCTCCTGATGGTCTTTGTGACTCATGTCAAAAGGCAAAATAAAGAAAATCTTCATTCAAGAGCAAAACTGAATCCTCAATTCTTGAGCCTTATCACTTACTGCTTGTTGATCTATTTGGTCCAGTCAATGTCATGTATATTGCAAAGAAGAAATATGTTATGGTTATAGTGGACGAGTTCACAAAATACACTTGGGTGTATTTCTTGCACAAGAAGAATGAAACTGCATCTACTCTAACTGATCATGTCAGACAGCTGGATAAGTTAGTCTAAGATTCTGTTAAAATAATAAGAAGTGATAATGGCACTGAGTTCAAGAATTCAATCATGGAAGAGTTCTGCAAAGATCAAGGAATAAAGCAGGAATTTTCTGCACCTGGAACTCCACAGCAGAATGGAGTTGTGGAAAGAAAGAACAGGACTCTTATTGAAGCTGCACGAACTATGCTTGATGAAGCAAAGCTACCAACCTATTTTTGGGCTGAAGCTGTGCAGACTGCTTATTTTACATAGAATGCTACACTCATAAACAAGCATGGAAAAACACCATATGAGATGGTGAAGAAAAAGAAGCCAAATCTGAAATACTTTCATGTATTTGGATGCAAGTGTTTTGTTCTTAAGACTTATCCCGAAAAGCTGTCAAAATTTGACCTAAAAGCTGATGAAGGAATTTTTGTTGGATATCAACTTTTCAGAAAAGCCTTCAGAGTCTACAATTTAAGAACAAGGGTTGTCATGGAATATATCAATGTATCTTTTGATGATAAAAAGATTATTGTACTTGAAGATTTCAATGATCATGATCAGCTGAGATTTGAAAATGAAGATGTAAATTCTGATGACCTAAATCCTGATCCTGTAAGTTCTGACGGGTTAAATTTTGATGTCATTGAAACTGTGGTAACTGCTCCAAAAGAAAATGCACTTGTTCAGGGGGAGCAAGCTGATGATCATACCATATCTCAAGACTCTCAAGAAGCATCAGAACCAGTCACTGGCTTTTCAAGTTCTGATTCATCAAGTTCTGGTGAGCCAAATTCTGACAATTCTGGAAACTCTAATTCTTCAATTCCTGAAGGATCCAACTCAAATTCTGAAATCTCGGAGAGCATAACTTCAGGGGGAGCATCAGAAAATGCTGATGGAGATATCATGGATCATGGGGGAGGATCCAGTTCTAGAGATCAACTTCCATCTGCAAGGAAGTGGACTAAATCACACACACCTGACTTAATAATTGGATATCCTGAAGCAGGTGTCAGAACTAGAACAACAACAATAAATGAATGTTTGTATCATTCCTTTCTACCTTAGACTGAACCAAAGAAAGTGGAAGAAGCTCTTCAAGATGCTGATTGGGTGCAAGCAATGCATGAAAAGTTAAATGAATTGGAAAGAAATACAGTATGGACCCTAGTAGCAAGACCAAAGGACATAACAATTGTTGGTACAAAATGGGTGTTCAGAAATAAAACTGATAGTGATGGCATAATTATAAGAAATAAAGCAAGGATGGTTTCTAAAGGTTACTCTCAATAGGAGGGTATTGACTATGAAGAATTTTTTTGGCTTATGCTGCTCACAAGAAGTTTAAAGTCTTACAAATGGATGTGAAAAGTGCTTTTCTTAATGGAGAATTGGAAGAAGAGGTATATGTTGAACAACCTCCAGACTTTGTAGATCCAAAATTTCCAAATCATGTCTACAGGCTTGACAAAGCACTTTATGACCTTAAGCAAGCTCCTAGAGCATTGTATGAGCCTCTAGCTGAATTCCTTCTAGAAAGTGGATTTCACAGAGGCATAATTGACAAGACTTTATTCTACCTCAACCATGGAAAGGACTTACTTTTGGTACAGATATATGTTGATGATATCATCTTTGGCTCTACAAATACAAAACTTTGTGAAAGATTTTCCAAGTTAATGCAGTCAAGAAATCAAATGAGTATGATGGGAGAGTTGAGTTATTTTCCGGGACTTCAAGTCAAACAAACTGAAGAAAGTACTTTTATCAGTCAATCCAAGTACACCAGAAATCTACTCAAGAAATTTGGAATGCAAGATAGTTCTACTGCATCAACTCCCATGGCCACTGCCACCAAGTTAGATAAAGATACCGGAGCATCAGTAGATATTACTAACTACAGAGGTATGATTGGCTCTTTACTCTATTTAACTACAAGTAGACCAGATATCATATATGATACCTGTGGCGCCCTCCAAACCCGGGTCAGAAGTTTGGGGTCCACAACACATACCCAATATATAAACCTGTATATCAAATATTATTTGCAATGACCCTGCTTTTCATAACCACGGATCGCAACAGGTTAAAGTATGAAAACAAGCCACAACCTTAACTTTTATTACAACGTACCAAATCTCAACTAATTCAAATTACAACTGATAATAAAATTATTCTTACAATCTTACTATCTCACTACCGAAGTAAGCTCCTGCTAGCTCGATCCAACTCAATCTGGAATCCTAGCTCGTACATTGAACTGGGAAACCTCGCTATCAACCGTATCCTTCTTAACTGTAGAATACATAAAAAGATTCGCAAGAGTGAGCTAACTAGCTCAACAAGTCACAATAACAATAACTGAGGTTAATCAATGATCAAGAGAGATGATTCAGAGGAATTAAGATTCTTGTTAAACAATCATTAGAATTGGATATTCATTTTAAGTTTAAAAAAAATAAGGTTAGGCTGCTGATCAGTCACGCACTAACCCCGAGCAAGGCACACAACTTTGCTCTATAAACTGGATCCAAGGCACACATTGGCCTAATTCGACCACGAATCTGGTCAGACCACGAATCTGGTTTGACCACGAATCTGGTCCACCTAAAGAAAACTATCCAATTCTAAAGCAGTTCAATATGATAAACAATATAACTCAATAAAACAAGATCATAATCAACAGTAATAAAACATTTGTATAAAAGCATGGTACAATGCATGAGTATCACGAGGGAATATCAAAGTATATAGGAAATGGCCATCAACCTGTAGGAGAATCGGGTATTAGATGAACAATGATTTTACAAGGTTTAGTTCTTTGGTGTCACAGGGTATGGTTGAGTATAAAAGTTTTGGTATGTTTAAACAATTTTGTTCCAGTGTTTGGTATATGATGAATATATATTTATGGGGTAGTATCGTATTTGTGTGGGTTAGTATCTGGTAATTCAACAAGAAATGGTTCACAAAGAATAAGGCTTACGGCTCAAAGATCAAATGATGTGGCTCAAGTTCAAGGCTGAATGATTCAAAAGTACTTACAATATAAAACAGTGTTATTTTGAATACTTAACAATATGTCAGGAGAGAGTTTAGAAATATTTGTACCATATTTTGAGAAAGGCTTGGAAGTACTTGCCTTATCACAATCGATTCCAACTTCACTTGTGCTTGTCTAATGACTTTATTCAGCAACCACTCGTCTACTTTTCTATGCCTTGCTTCTATTCACTGATCACTTGCTCTATTTTCTACGCATCGATTCCATTTTCTGATCACCTGCTTCCCTTTTCTATGCCTCGTCTACTCTGCTAGGTATCATAAGTATCTAACAATATTCATCTCACATTATTCTAATCGTCACGTGGACGTCATAAGATTTCATCTACCCTTCATTTCATCCAAATCCGATTAGCGGATTAAAGGTTATGCTAAAAATAAGTAAAACACTGATCACATAGTCCGACAATCAAACAAAAAAGTCACATATAACACATAACACATCAAATAATAAATGAAATTTCATTTATAAGGAAGTCTCGGGTCATAAACAGTCTTTCGGGTATTTAATATGATTTTTAAAACATTTTTTGGAGTCAAAACGGGTCGTTGGATCAATTTTAAAGCAATAAACAGGGTTCGGTTGGCCAAATATGGCTTCAAAATAATTTTAGAATAATTATCGAGCCTTGAAAACAATTTAAAATAATATTTTAAAGCTCGAAACTATTTTTTGGAATTTTTAAATCAATAATAAATAATTATATCTAATTAAATAATCAATTAAAATCAATTAATAAATAATTAAACTAATTAATCAATTAATATTTAAATTAATTGATCAATTAATCAATAAATTACTAATTAAAATTAATTAATTAAATAATTTAGATTTATTTTTAAATTAAAAATGATTTTTTTTGAAATAAAATAAATGATTTTTTGATTTTAAAATAATTAAAAACTATTTTTAAAATCATTTTATAAAAAGAAATCTTATTTTTGAAAATAAATAAAACAGAAATCAAGTTTTTATAAATTTTTAAAACAGCAGGGACTAAACTGCAATATCACTGAAAGGTCAGGGACCTTTCTGCATTTTTGTCATCTTCTTCCCCATGTCGCCGGCGTAGCCATTGCCGGCGACTTGAAGCTTTCCGGCGAGCTCAAAAACAACTCAGAACATGACCAAACAAACGGGATAATATAGATTACAACCTTACTAATTTAATCCATCAAACAAGCCGTAAATCAGCCGTAATAATTCAAGAAAAACTCGCCGCCGGCGAGTTTATACAAAATCCTGCGAAACTTCAAATCACAACTCACTCATCGACAAGCCTCATCGATTTCCAAGACTTATACGAATCGATTGTAAATTTCATAAGGAATACAACCCACCTCTCTAGAACATCTATCAATGCCGAATTAAGAAACCCCCAAATTCAATCAAGAACATTCAAACGAATTATAAACCCTAATTTTAAAACTCGAAAATCAAATTCAATTTCGAACATGTTATTTAACTCCAAATCAGTCATATAACATATCAAAATCATCAGGAAGAAAAGTTCTACAACATACAAGCATCAAATCATTCAAACAATTATTCGAACAAAAATTCATATTTTTAATCAAAATAATTCGAAATTAATAAAAATTATAGAAATATACCCTTTGATTCTGCAGTTGTAAGGCTTATTGATTCTGATAGAACAACTCAAGACCTTCGTTTTGAGTACTCGAGCTTTCCAATCGGAATCCGGTAACGCCTTGAAATTGTAGTTTGATTCTCAGAAGTTTATATGAATATAAGTATTTTCTCTGTAAAATTATATAATTTACTGGCTGCAAATGATTTTCTGTACGAAATAAAATACGGTAAAGGCTATTTATAATTACAGGAAATTAGTATCCCGTTGGATCATTTCGGATATAAAATAGTACGTTTATTTATAAAAACGGATCCAAATGGTATCGGTTTTCGGGATAATTATCCATATATGTACAATTTGTACTGCGATCTTGGTCTCAGCGCCTGGTTACACGTATTACGAGGTGATAATTATAATAGTTTAATAAAAAGATCCCGTTTATCAAAAATACGAGTTTTATTGATTTACCGAAACGAATATTGTATCGAAAATATTGCGCCGCACAGGACAAACCGTACGCCGGATCGAAAAAGTCGAAACATGGAAAATGCTCGGAATATTACAATTAGGTTAGGAAGGAGTTCTCAAAATAGTTTCGGGTTATAAAAACGTGAAAACGGTTGAGGTCGGCTGGTTCTCGATTATATAAAATAATTTGTAATTACACGGAAAAAGAAATTATAAAATCCATAAATGTCCAATAAAATCATAAATCATCATAAAAATAAATAGGAAGATATGACAATTATCTATATTTTATTTTGGACATATAAAAATTGAAATACTCAAATTATATCATATTTACATATCCAAATATAGATACCACTTCACAGATAATTACCAAAATTCATATAATAATCACATAATATTTATTATTAACAAAAATAATTACACGTCATATCCCGGATATTACATCCTTCCCCCCTTAAAAGGATTATGTCCTCAGAATCACTTAAGCAATAACTCAGGGCACTATTTCACACATATTACTTTCTGAACCTTAGGTTATCCTCTCAACCCTTGGGTTTCCACAATAATCTTACAAATTTTATAACTTTCTTTCTTAAAACTTTCTTTCTTTTCTGCAGTCTCTATTGGATTCTCAACATAAGACAATTCTGCCTGAAGTTTTATCGGCTCATATCCTATCGCATGTCTAAAATTCTAAACCGTATTTTTATAACCTTGTCACATAGAAACCTTATGAAAATGCTACCCATGCTGGGTAACGCTAATTCATATGCTATTTCACCGATATATTTTGAAATTTCAAAAGGTCCAACGTATCTCAGACTCAACTTTCTTTTCTTTTCCGATCCTGGATGATCCCTTTTCATGGTAACACTGCTAGCAATATTAAATCTTTTTCTTTAAATTCTGTACTCTTTTTAGCTTAATTTACACATTTCCTTTAACAATCCTGTGTGGCTCTTATCCTTTTCTAAATAATTTTGACAGCTTCCTTTATTGGTTGTAGCAACTCTAGTCCAAATATTTCACGTTTTCCAACTTCATCTCAATATACTGGTGATCGACATTTACGTTCATAAAGAGCTTCGTATGGCGGCATCCCAATACTGGCACAATAGCTGTTATTGTAAGCAAATTCTACTAAGGGCAAATGCTCGCCTCAATTTCCTTTGAAATCAATGGCATAAACACGTAACATGTCTTCAATTGTTTGGATCATTTTCTCACTCTTGGCCATCAGTCTACGAACGATAAGTTGTACTCATATATGACTTGATGCCTAACATTCTGGAAAACCTTTGCAAAATCCTGAATCGAATCATGGATCCTGACTTTTTACAATAGATGCAGGGACCCCATGACAAATTACTATTTCCTTCAAATACATGCGAATCAACTTATCCAGTGAATATCTTTCATTAATGGGCAAGAAATGAGCTGATTTAGCTAACTAGCTCACCATAACTTAATTAACATCATGGTTTGCTTCCGTTCTTGGTAATCTGATCATAAAATCCAGAGTGATACACTTCTATTTCCATTCCATATTTCTAATGGTTGTAATAATCCACTAGGCCTCTAACACTTGCCTTATTTATTTAATATACCTAACACCTCCTGATCCATTGTGGAATTTCCTTTTTGTACTCGGCTATCAATATTCTTCTTTAAACTTCTGGATATTTTGGTATTTCTTGATCGGATTAAATACTTAGGATTGTAAATTCCCTTTAGGATCTCATTCCTTAATTTTGCCACTCGTAGCATCCAAGTTCTGAAAGAAAATCTGAGGATACTGTGATCATTCTTTTAAGTGCATAAATTTCCTCTTATTAAACTGTTAATATCGTGATCCATTATCTTCTTTTGATATCTTTTTATCTTCTCTTAACAACTTCGACTGAAAGGTCATACTATCTATTCTTGCTCCTTTTTGATCATGAACTCTGACTTCGAATTCCAACTTCTAAAATTCTATAGATAATCCTTATGGTGCAGTCTTCATATTCGTTCTCTCCTTTTTGCTTATCGCTTACTACTACATTTGCTCTTCCTCGTGAATACACACTTCAAACTCTTATGGTCCGTATGTATCTCACATCTTTCTCCATACATATAATGTTTCCCAATCTTTCAAAGCGATTATTATTATTACTGCTAATTCCCAATTATGAGTAGGGTACTTCTGTTAATAAGGTTTCGGTTGTCTAGATGCATATGCAATAACTTTATTGTACTGCATCAACACACATCTTATTCCCTTAAGAGAAGTATCACTATAGACTATGAAATCTCCTTAATCTTCTCAAAGTGATAAAACAGGTGATGTGACCATTCTCTCCTTTAACTCCCCAAAACTTTCTTCACACTTTATCATTTCATATAAACTTCTCACTATTCCTAGTAAAATTTATCAAAGGTGTTGCAATATTCAAGAACCTCTGAACAAATTTCCGATAATAACCGGCCAATAATAAAGCTTCTTACTTATGTTGGTGCTTTTGGTCTTTCTTTATTCAAAATAACTTTAATTTCTGCTGGATTCCCTTTGGTCTTCTTCTCACTGACTATTTATGCTAAGAATTATACTCCCTGCCATTAAAGCTTTCACTTTGTAAACTTTTCATGCAACTTCTTTCTTCTTCGAATTCCCAGCTATCATTAAATAATTTTCATGGTTCTCCTTTGACTTTAAGTAACACAAATATAACTTATCCAGATCCTCTTTCAAGATTTTGTTCATAAAATTTAAATATTACTGGTATATCAGTTCATGCAAATAACATTACTAGGATTTTATAACAACAGTACTTAGTTCTGAAAATTATCTTTAATATGACCATAGGTTCAATCTTCAATTGGTAATATACCTAGTCTTAAATTAATCTTATAAAAATACTTTGCTTCTTTCACTTGATCAAACAAATCATTGGTTCGAGGTAACAGATACTTGCTCTTGATAGTAAACTTGTTGAGCTTCTGCTAGTCGACACATAATCTCATACTTCCATTTTTCTGATTAACAAATCATGTCGGTGCATCTTAGGGGGTACGTTAGGTCCAGTTGCTTTCTCTTTTAATCATCTCCTGTGTTTGCTCTGGTAACTCCTTTATTTTATCTGGTGCCATTCTGTGCGGGGCTTTGGACACTGGCTTCATTTCAGGTGCTAAGCCAATCATGAACTCAATTTCTCTATCTGAAGGAAATATTGGTAATTCGTCTGGAAACATATCTTGAAACTATAAAATCTTCAAATTATGTTTGCTCCTTACTTTTATTTATAATTGCCATTGCGCTTACATCTTGGTCACTGTAACCTTTTAAATTAAATCATTGTTAACAAGTTCTATACCTTCCTTCGTCCTCTAAACCTCATCATATTCTCATGTGGCGTCTTCAAATGTATCTTCCATCACGATGGTCTATCTGGGCACTACGCTTAAATATTTAATCCATTCTTTAAAATGATGTCCAATCCTCTTATCTTAAATGATATCAATTATTCACAACTTATTGCCAAAAATCTCAATTCCACCATTGGTACTTATTTAATAATTACACGTTCTTGACTTGCTAGTCCTTTAGTCATAATCTTATCAATTCAACAGGGTAATGCATCTTATCAACAAAACTTTGAGAGATAAACGATCAAGTTTCTCCCACATCTTTCAATACTTTAACGCATAAGGTATCCACAATAATCATTCACGTCATCACATTTGTATTCTAAATAACATATTTCACAAGAAAATCACAAATTCTCGTTCTCGGAGACGTATTCCTTATTGGAGTAGATTCCCTTGACTTTTAGTGCATCCCTGGCTAGGGCTAGTGATTTTCAATCCTCTCCATATGCCATTGTTTCCTTTTCATGCATGAGAGGTAGATGGAACTTTGCCCGCTTGGTTCATAATACGTTGACTTTTGTTTTAAAAAAACTTCTATAAAGAATGACAGTACAACGAAACAACCAAAAGGATTCACAATTCAATAAACTTAAAGTTGAATAGAAAGAAGAAGTAATGATTTAAATATAAATGAGACAACCACATTGGTACTTAAGATGGCCAGTCTTTCATACCATATGGCATATAGCACATGATTAGGTGGCGTCCCACCCGACTATTCGTCATTCCGACAAAGCGTCTCACCATAACACAGTTTGTCCCAATCAGAGAGCAAAACTTGAGGGGAACAATTAAACTTGAAAAGAATACAACATCCTCCTTTTTGATATCATCAGAAAGAATTTATTAAGAAAAGAATTTTTAGGAATTAAAAAGGAATATACGCTGTAATATTGAGGACAAAAATGATACCATTGGTCACCATCCACATTTCACTTGTATTCATTTTTCGAGCTTGTTCGATCATAATGGCATTCTTATTAGATAACCTCGAGTTTCCTCTTTTTAATTTAGAATAATCACGAATCATTCAACATAACGATCTTTTTATTAATAATATTCTTCTTTTAGAAAAGTCGGGAAATCTTCCCAATCTTCTTCGGTCATGCTCAAGCTTCTGTTAAATTAATGAATTCTTTGAACTCTGATAGTGCTAGTAATTGGATGAATAGTTACTCCGTGTTGTAATTCTGTTGTTGATCTTATCAAATAATATTTACACCTTATTGTTAGGAATAATCAACTTCTTCATAATCGCGGGTTACTTTGTTCTCTGAATTAGCAATACTAAGTCTCAAACAAGCATCCTTCCAGGTAATCTGGGTCTTTTAACAAACAAGAAACTCAAGTAGTAACTTGAAAACCAATGTTTAAAACTTATTTTATTCCAAAAAGGCTTTTAGAATTTTTTTTATAAGGGAAAATCTTTTTTTTTTGAAAACTTGTTTAAAAATGTTGAAAATCACACATCTGGTTGTCCTTACTATATGAGTTGGTTGTTGTCCTTCTTATAACAAAATACCAAGTTAAAGAAATGATCACACAAAGGTCCATTCACTTCCATTTATCTTCTCTCCTTCATTGGGTCTATTACCTTCCTTAATCGATGAAAACTTCAGCTGTCGTTGCATGTTATCTTATTCGTAGCTTCATTTCAAAGCTTCCAGACTGGTAGTACTCCCATCATCATCTTTGCAGTCATTAAGGGGGACCAGGTCTATCCAACAGCCAACAAGTCTATTTTATGGAACAAAGTTTGCTTATGTCATGTCACATCACTACTTTATATATCACATTTATCATAGCACCATCATCTAATTCTACAAAAATTCCAGATCTATACGTTTCTCTCCAACTCTTTCAAAATTCCTCTAGTCCATCCCATAAACTAATCACGGGTGGTCTATTCACTAGTGGCCCCATTTAATTTGGTAGCAGCTATCCTCCGAAACACGTGAATCTTCTTTCTAAACTCCTTCTCACTTTATTAATATCTCATGTACTTACCATTTACTGTAGTTATCGAATCCATCCTCGTAAATATTGTTGTTCCATGAGACAGGTTTTAAACTGAGGCTATAGAACATGGTATAGAGTAAACTAAAAAGACACATTCATAGTTGAATATACAGGAATAAGCAGATAGAGGTTCTCGAATAGGTAGTCTCATATCAAGAGGTGGTAAAATAGCGTAGAATAGCTTGAAGAGGTGCAACAGTTACAACAGAAGGTAATACCATTAATACTGATGGAAGAACAAGGTGCAATTCAAATCTGAGAAAAATATGAAGATCCTCGAACGGAAGGCTCCAAACGATCAGATGATACAGGGAAATCAGGATCTGCCATTGTTGTTGTCTAGAAATCTCGTCGCAAGCTAAGAATCCCGAATCACAACACGAATCGTGTCGGAGACCTACTATACAGTCGCACTCAACCTCACGACGTCTTATCTTTCTATTTCCTATTCCTAATCCTAACCCTCTAACCAATTCCGACAATCTAGGCTTGTTTCAGTGACTTATAACATGTAGCTCTGATACCAACCTGTGGCGCCCTCCAAACCCGGGTAAGAATTTTGGGGTCCACAATATATACCCAATATATAAACCTGTATATGAAATATTATTTGCAATGACCCTGCTTTTCATAACCACGGATCGCAATAGGTTAAAGTATGAAAACAAGCCACAACCTTAACTTTTATTACAACGTACCAAATCTCAACTAATTCAAATTACAACTGATAATAAAATTATTATTACAATCTTACTATCTCACTACCGAAGTAAGCTCCTGCTAGCTCGATCCAACTCAATCTGGAATCCTAGCTCGTACATTGAACTGGGGAACCTCGTTATCAATCGTATCCTTCTTAACTGTAGAATACATAAAAAGATTCGCAAGAGTGAGCTAACTAGCTCAGCAAGTCACAATAACAATAACTGAGGTTAATCAATGATCAAGAGAGATGATTCAGAGGAATTAAGATTCTTGTTAAATAATCATTAGAATTGGATATTCATTTTTAGTTTTAAAAAAAAAACAAGGTTAGGCTGCTGATCAGTCACGCACTAACCCCGAGCAAGGCACACAGCTTTACTCTATAAACTGGATCCAAGGCACACATTGGCCTAATTCGACCACGAATCTGGTCTGACCACGAATCTGGTCCACCTAAAGAAAACTATCCAATTCTAAAGCAGTTCAATATGATAAACAATATAACTCAATAAAACAATATCGTAATCAACAGTAATAAAACATTTGTATAAAAGCATGGTACAATGCATGAGTATCACGAGGGAATATCAAAGTATATATAGGAAATGGCCATCAGCCTGTAGGAGAATCGGGTATTAGATGAACAATGATTTTACAAGGTTTAGTTCTTTGGTGTCACAGGGTATGGTTGAGTATAAAAGTTTCGGTATATTTAAACAATTATGTTCCAGAGTTTGGTATATGATGAATATATATTTGGGGGGTAGTATCGTATTTATGTGGGTTAGTATCTGATTATTCAACAAGAAATGGTTCACAATGAATAAGGCTTACGGCTCAAAGATCAAAAGATGTGGCTCAAGTTCAAGGCCGAATGATTCAAAAGTACTTACAATATAAAACATAGCTATTTTGAATACTTAACAATATGTCACGAGAGAGTTTAGAAATATTTGCACCATATTTCGAGAAAGGCTTGGAAGTACTTGCCTTATTACAATCGATTACAACTTCACTTGTGCTTGTCTAATGACTTTATTCAACAACCACTCGTCTACTTTTCTATGCCTTGCTTCTATTCACTGATCACCTGCTGTATTTTCTACGCATCGATTCCATTTTCTGATCACCTGCTTCCCTTTTCTACGCCTTGTCTACTCTACTAGGTATCATAAGTATCTATCAATATTTATCTCACATTATTCTAATCATCACATGGACGTCATAAGGTTTCATCTACCCTTCGTTTCATCCAAATCTTATTAACGGATTAAAAGTTATGCTAAAAACAAGTAAACACTGATCACATAGTCCGACAATCAAACAAACAAGTCACATATAACACATAACACGTCAAACAATCAATGAAATTTCATTTATAAGGAAATCTTGGGTCATAAACAGTCTTTCAGGTATTTAATATGACTTTTAAAACATTTTTCGGAGTCAAAACGGGTCGTTGGATTAATTTTAAAGCAATAAACAGGGTTCGGTTGGTCAAATCTGGCTTCAAAATAATTTTATAATAATTATCGAGTCTTGAAAACAATTTAAAATAATATTTTAAAGCTCGAAACTATTTTTCAGAATTTTTAAATCAATAATAAATAATCAATTAAAATTAATTAATAAATAATTAAACTAATTAATCAATTAATATTTAAATTAATTGATCAATTAATGAATTAATTACTAATTAAAATTAATTAATTAAATAATTTAGATTTATTTTTAAATAAAAATGAATTTTTTTGAAATAAAATAAATGATTTTTGGAATTTAAAATTATTAAAAACTATTTTCAAAATCATTTTATAAAAAGAAATCTTATTTTTGAAAATAAATAAAACAGAAATCAAGTTTTTATAAATTTTTAAAACAGCAAGGACTAAACTGCAATATCACAGAATGGTCAGGGACCTTTCCACATTTTTGCCATCTTCTTCACCACGTTGCCGGCACAGTCATTGCCGGCGACTTGAAGCTTTCCGGCGAGCTCAAAAACAGCTCAGAACATGACCAAACAAACGGGATAATATAGATTACTACCTTAGGAACTTATTTATGTAATTTAATCCATCAAACATGCCATAAATCAGACATAATAATTCAATAAATACTCGTCGTCGGCAAGTTTATACAAAATCCGGCGAAACTTCAAATCACAACTCACTCATCTACAGGCCTCGTCGATTTGCAAGACTTATACGAATCGATTGCAAATTTCATAAGGAATACAACCCACCCCTCTAGAACATCTATCAATCCCGAAATAAGAAACCCCCAAATTCAATCAAGAACATTCAAATGAATTATAAACCCTAATTTTAAAATTCGAAAATCAAACTCAATTTTGAACATGTTATTGAACTCCAAATCAGTCATATGACATATCAAAATCATCAGGAAGAGAAGTTCTATAACATACAAGCATCAAATCATTCAAACAATCATCCGAACAAAAATTCATATTTTTAATCAAAATAATTCGAAATTAATAAAAATTATAGAAAAATACCCTTTGATTCTGCAGTTGTAAGGCTTATTGATTCTGATAGAACACCTCAAGACCTTCGTTTTGAGTACTCGAGCTTTCCAACCGGAATCCGGTAACGCCTTGAAATTGCAGTTTGATTCTCAGAAGTTTATATGAATATAAGTATTTTCTCTGTAAAATTATATAATTTACTGGCTACAAATGATTTTCTATACGAAATAAAATACAGCAAATGCTATTTATAATTACAGGAAATTTGTATCCCGTTGGATCATTCCGGATATAAAATAGTACGTTTATTTAAAAAAACGGATCCAAACGGTACCGGTTTTCGGGATAATTATCCAAATCTGTACAATTTGTACTGCAGTTTTGGTCTCAGCGCCTGGTTACACGTATTACGAGGTGATAATTATAATAGTTTAATAAAAAGATCTCATTTATCAAAAATACGAGTTTTATTGATTTACCGAAACGAATATTGAATCGAAAATATTGCGTCGGGACCCGCACAGGATAAACCGCACGCCGGATCGAAAAAGTCGAAACATGGAAATTGCTCGGAATATTACAATTAGGTTAGGAAGGAGTTCTCGGAAGAGTTTCGGGTTATAAAAATGTAAAAAACGGCTAAGGTCGGCTGGGTCCCGATTATATAAAATAGTTTGTAATTACTCAGAAAAAGAAATTATAAAATCCATAAATGTCCAATAAAATCATAAATCATCATAAAAATAAATAGAAAGATATGACAATTATCCATATTTTATTTTGGACATATAAAAATTAAAATACTCAAATTATATCATATTTACATATCCAAATACAGATACCACTTCACAAATAATTACCAAAATTTATATAATAATCACATAATATTTATTATTAACAAAAATAATTACACGTAATATCCCGGATATTACAATGTCTGTCTTTGTGCAAGATTTCAGGTTGATCCAAGGGAACCTCATCTAATAGCTGTGAAAAGAATTTTCAAGTATCTAAAGGGTATAGCTGATCTAGGATTGTGGTATCCTAGGGAATCAGATTTTAAGCTAATAGGTTACTCAGATGCAGATTTTGTTGGATGCAAAATAAACAGGAAAAGCACTAGTGGAAGCTGCCAATTTCTTTGAGGCAGATTGGTTTCTTGGTTTAGCAAGAAACAGAAATCAATTTCCACATCAACTCCAGAAGCAGAATATATAGCTGCAAGAAACTGTTGTGCACAGATTATGTGGATGAAGAATCAGTTACTGGACTATGGGTTATAATTTTCTAAAATACCCATTTACTGTGATAATCAAAGTGCTATTTTTATGACCGGAAATCCAGTCCAACACTCAATGACAAAGCACATCAGCATTAGGTACCATTTCATAAGAGAACATGTGATGGAAGGTACATTGGAATTGCATTTTGTTCTAACAGATCAACAACTAGCAGATATCTTCACAAAACCACTATGTGAAGCTACTTTTACAAGACTGGTAAATGAACTTGGAATGGTTTCAGGTTCTTTCTCAAAATCTGTTTAGTTTTTGTTCTCGTACATCACTTTATGATCAGTGTTTACAGATTTTTCTATCTCAATGTAATATGTGCTTAAATTGTAACATATTAAACACTGCTTATTATCTTATGTGGTTCTATAAACTCTGAAAGTTTTTTGAATGTTCTGTGTCTATTCAATCCAATGAGGATTATTTTGTTAGATGCTGACTTATTAGTCTTTAACAAACTATAAATCCCATGTTTGAATTAGTTATTTATGTGGAAATCAATAACACAAGCAAATTCTGATTTTAATCTTAGTCAAATTTACTTCCTGTATCTTATTACTAAGTCACAAACTAGATTATTGCTTCTTATCTGTCAAATTCTGATGTCAGTAAACCTTAAGGATGAACTACATGCTTGATAAGCCTCACTTATCTGAAGAAAAAAAAGAGAAATCAGGTACTCGTTTGAGATCTAGAGTAAATATGTGAAAGGGAAGATCCAAGTGCATTGCTGGTATTAAGTAATATACATTAGAAAAGAAAATTAATTTTTCTTGGTGACTTTTCTCATTCTCTGATTACTGGAGAAATATTCTGATAACAGTATTAATTCTGATGGTAGTTGTAACTCATTTACACTGAAGATCCCTTGTGAAAATAATTTCAAAAAGATGCATAAAATAAGCACAAACAGTTGAAGTGGATTCTTGCATAACTTTATTCTACAGTAGACTTCACAATTCAAGACAGATTTTAAGCATTTTTCTTAGTTATGCCTTATTTCTAAGATACACTGAAGTTTATCAGACTTTAATCTTTATCTGATCATTTGCACATACACACACTATCACTCCATATGAATGATGAAAATTAATATGGTGATTAAGTTGTTTCTGATAAACAGTTAAGTATTTTTTGCATAAATTCTGAGGACAAGTTCTGATTATGTTCTGATGATTAAACTCTGAAGAAACCAGTCAGTATTTTTGTGAAGAAACACAAAAACAATCATTCACTTTTTGAGTACAGAAGTCATGTTCTGATGACCGTTAAATTCTGATAATAGTCAAGTTTCGATGCAAATCCTGATGCTTGCGTGGCATTATTTATTTACTTGACTTATTTTTGGTATTTACTGTAACGGTTATATTTCTCAGAAAAATAATTAGGTGAGATAAAAACAGTCATAATCATTTGTTAGTGGGTGGCGTATTGGTTTTGGTATGTGCAGGTGTGCAATAATTACTGCATGTTTACCATGACCACTATTTATGTGGTAACTGATTACACACTTCCAAGTGTAAAAAGTTTCGGTTCTAATTCAAAAGAGACGTTACCATGTGCAGAGTATAAATATCAGAGATAAAAGATTATACAATCTTTTACCCACTCTTTTACTCTATTCTCTCTCTCTCTCTTATTTTCTTACTCTCTTATTTTCCGACGTTCTCTTACAGGCATTTTATCAAATACATTGCAAACACAAAATTTTCACTTGATTTTTCAACGGAATTGGCACCAAAGGATGTTATTTTTAATGGAGCTAAGTTTGTCCCAAACAACTACTCTGCTATCTTGAATAAGGATGAAGCTCCTTCAGAACTTCACTTTGTTCAGGATTTCTTGGCTCACAGTGAGATTGGGTATGCTCTGACCCAACCTCAAGCAATCTCTGGTAAACAAGTGCTGGAGTTCTGGAAGACTGGAATTTATGATGATGGAGGTGAAACTAGATCTCCAAGCATCATCTTCTCATCAGGAGAAGATGAGTATCTGGTAATTGTTACTACAGTGAGGCAGGCTCTTCATCTGCCTGAAAACTGCACTTACAACTCAGCACCTGGAGAATCTGTTCTTCAGAACATGATGGCAAGCTTGGGATATGAGAAAAGCTTTTCCAAGCTAGGACAGTTGAAGAGGCCTTATATCAGGAGGGATGGAGCTTCTTCTTTGATTGCATCACAAAGACTTTTGCTAACAAATGCTCCAATTTTGATGCCATTCCAATCATGAGTCAACAAATAGTTAAGTCCAAATGCTCACCAAGCCAAACACTGAAGAAAAAGGATGATCATGGAGATGACCAGGGAAACTCTGAAAAGAGTAGAGGTCAAAGTCAAGGGAAGCAGCTGAGCAGAATTCCCACTCAACAGACAAGTTCTCATCAGAGAATGTCTGGTAGCAAGCACTCTGATAGATCTGCTATGCAAGGGAGGAATAAGAAAGGAAAGAAGCCAACAGATCAGGATATTCTTTTGTTGATCACAAATGCTGATACTTCAAATACTGATGATCAAGTTCTGACAACTACTTCTGATATGATAGTCCAAGCTGGAAGCCAGGAGTCACAGAAATTTTTGCAGACTTTGAAATTTAAAGGAAAGAAAGCAACATTCTTCTACAAAGATCCCAAAATTCAATCTGTTGATGAAGAATTGGCCAAGAGACTATTTCTTAAGGATAATCCAGGAGTGGATTTAGAGGAATTAAGAGAAGAAGAAGCTAAATTTGCTGCTGAGAAGAGCAAACCCAAGTCAAAAGCTTCTGATGCTAAAAAGCCACCAAGGCCAAAAGAAAAGGGGATTGTGATAAGAGAAAGATCTGCCATAGAGATTCCTAGATCAAGGACTAGATCTCAAACTACTATTGATCCCAAAGACAAGGGAAAGGAAAAGTTGGGAAGACAGTCAAGAAACAGAAGATGAAGATTCCTCAATTTCTGATGGATCCTGTGTGCAAGATGGTTCAAGTCTTTGATGATGCTGCTCCTGAAGATGAAACAGTTGAAACTCTGAAGAGAAAGAGGATGACAGAAGAATCTAAGACAACCTCTGACATAGCTCAAATTGTTCAGAGTGAAGAAGTTCAGAACTTAATAAATCCTGAAGATATTTCAGAACAACAAGCTACAGATGAAACTGCAAATCCTGACCAATTCATCAATGAAGGGTTTTTAGCACATAAATGCAGCGAAAACGTAAATTTAAATCTTAAAAAAAACTAAAACCCTCCACAGGATCCATGCGAAAAATAATATTTAATTCGTAGTTCAGTATGTTTACCTTAAGAAACTTTACGTTAATGGAAAGATGGGGGTCTTTAATGGCGATCCAAAAATGATGAACGGAGATCCTTAGCAGCTGCTCCTCAAGTGTGAAGCACTCCACCGGTATCCACCAAGAAAATGATGTAATGAAGGAGGAGGAGATGGAGAGAATTAGGGTTTTGTAAATCTTTTTGGTTGAGGCAAAAATAGGGTCTATAATAGTATATTTATAGTCAAAATTTCCAGCTGAAAATTTTCCCATGAAATATTATTATTATTAACCCTTTATTATTCTCACTAATAATTAAAACACCTTTTAATTATTAATACTTTTTCTAAACTCTTTAGAAATAATTCTCTCACTTGATTTAATTTCCAAAAATTAAATTCTTAATTAATAATATTAAGAACCTTTTCTTAATTAATTTATAGTCAATTAAATCTCATTTAATCAATTATTAAATTTACCAATTAATTATTTATTTTATAAATAAATAATTATCAGCCATTATTAATTAATTCCTCCACCATTAAATCATTCTCTTTTATGGTGTGACCCTGTAGGTTCAATATTAAGTCGGTAGTAGAAATAAATAATAATAAAACTATTTTATCATTATTTATATAAATTCTCTAATTCATTAAATATGATTAATTAATTAATCATATTTATTCTACATCGTGAGGGATACTTCTCAGCATATCGCGACAATCCGGATAATACGAATTCACTGATTAGAATACCAAGAACCTATTCAATGAGTAGTTACCGTACAATCAATTCCTTCTACCCTGTAATGTCACGATTAAATACAAGGCATGGAACTTGTGTCAAGCCTATCTTATTTAATCACTTGCTTTCCCATTCACTATGCTTAGTTCTATTTAATGTAAATTAGAAACTCCTTTCTAATTTCATTCACCCTGGCCAGAGATTCCTGAACTAGCATAAGTGGATCAACATTGAACATTCTCTTCCTTCACTGGAAGGGGTAGATCCTTTATTGATCATACACTATCTTCGTGTACAAATTCCTATACCCAGTAGAGCCCTTATAATTATCCCTTGAGACTAAGAACTAAACCAAAGCATAGTTCAGTGTACACAAGATGACTATGATGACCTCAAGTCTAAGGATACTTGTACAACTATCACTATGTGAACAACTGCTGACATGTGAGTGAACTCCATCAGTTGTTCAGCTGTGTGAGACATGTTCAGTGAACTTATTCTATAATAAGCACCTACATACTAGCTATAGTGTCACCACACAAATGTCTATGAGAACAAACATCCTTCATAATGAAGCAAGCATAGTATGTACTGATCTTTGCGAATTATTAATTACCAGTTAGTAATCCTACGACCAGGACTATTTAAATTTAGAGTTATCATCTTTTAGGTCTCATTATTATGATCTCATCACAATCCATAAAAAGCTTTACTCTAAACTGTGGTATATCTTATTTAAACATTTAAATAGATAGAGCCCGCAATAAAAACAAAACAAGTCTTTTATTAATATCAATGAAATCAAAACAGATTACATAAAAGTTATTCCTAAATCCTCATACATGATTGGACTTAGGACATATCTCTTTCAATCAAGACATCAACCTCTGACACTGCTCAAATTGATATAGACAGCTTAACATTAGAAGACAAGAAGAAGCTGCTATGGAATAAGTCTATTCCAGTTAAACCTAAAACAAATCAGATGTTGAATCAACTTACAGCATTTGGGGTAAGAACCAAGCAAGCTAGAGACACTTCTGGATTAGGTTCTGACAGAGAGAAATTCCAGACTGGGATAGAAGTTGATATTAGAGATCCATTCACATTGACTGACAAGCCATTTAAAGAGATCACACCGAAGCATCTTGACAAAGTGTTTTCTGCTCAAGTAGTGATGGATACTCATGATGATTATGAAAAGAAAGAGAAATTTATCTTATTTCTGATTGATGGCAGAACTTTTAGATTATCTGAATCTGATGTGCTGAAGAAATCTGTCAAAGAGCTTCAATATATTTTCTTCTCGTGGAGGTAAATTCTGATGTAACCAGGAAATGGTCAGAATATATTCTGAAGACAATAAGAGATTTACTCAGAATTTCTGGTGCAAGAATGACAGAGTATACTCCAAGGATGACTGAGGATGATGGAAGAGAAATTCCTATGAGGAAGAATTCTGCTAAGGTAAAAGTAATTCTGAAAAGAAGATGTTTATGCTATAATGAAGATTCTACACATTCAAGGGTAATCAGACTGGGAGATGGACTTGAAAGAACTCCAATTTCTACACTCAGAGCTGCCATATATCAGATTGGTGATACTGAAGATGAAGAACTGTAGCAAGTCAAAGCTCAGTTACTTGAAGTTAAAAAAAATGCAGAGACCAAGCTGGTATCAGACTTTGTAAGGAATCATTATGGATTCAGGCTGATTCAGTGAATTTGGTAAAAGCTGCATGGACTGTAAGTTGTATTTAGTTGTGCATATAAACTCTCATTGCATTTGTACTTAAATGTTTTTGACATCATCAAATCTATAAACTTGTATATTTTTATATAATTTACAAGTTGGGGGAGATTGTTAGATATATTTGTGATGTCATGTCTAATCTGATTTGTTTAGTTTCAGAACGTAATATCAGAACTTAACTGGAAATCAAAACTTACTGAAGACAGGAAGTTATCAGAACTTAAGCCATCTAGACTTACATCAGAACTTAAGTGCGGATACACATCAGGGATGAAAAGCGGCTGATTTACAGGAGATGATCTGGATTAAACAAAAGAAGATATGCTTGGAGAGTTATACAGCTAAAGGACTACAGTGGATAATCTCTGATTGATGTATTTTAGGAAACAGAACATATCATATCAATTAGGAGATATCTTGTAACTGTGTAGTATATAAACACAGATTATGGTTTACACTATATGTGTTATCATTCATGAGAATATTATTCATTATAACCCTCGCAGCTCTTAGTGATATCATACATCACTGAGAGAGTAGATTAAACCTACTATAATAGAGTTTGATATATTGAATAAACTTTTTTTCTGTTACATTGACTGTAGATACTATATTCAACCCCCTTCTATAGTATCATTGAGGCCTAACAACTGTGATAGGACTAGTTGCACCAGTGGTTCCACCAGTGTCTGAGTATATGTTTCCACCTCTTCCACTTCCTCCACCATTGCCTCAGGAGCCAGCACCACCAGTGTCAGGGATAGTTCATGATCCAGTAGAATTGTTTGATCCGTTAGAGTTCTTTGAGCTGATTCTTCCACCTCCATTTCCAGTAGAGCATCAGTTCATACCAGGGATTGAGCCAGAGCTTCCACCACCACCAGTGTTATCTCCTATTCCAGTACATGTTCCAGAGCCAGAGATATTCCAGATGGTTCCAGTCGAGGGTATGAGTGAGCATGAGATAGAGTTACAGTTGGGAGTCCCACAGCAGGGTGCTGCAGGGATGCAGAGGGTTCAGTCAAAGGAGTCAGTAGGATATGTTGCACAGCTACACATGGTACCATATCATGAATACAATGTTATGAGAGATGACGCTGAGTATTGAAGAGCCCAGTATAGAGAGATTATATATTTGTTTGATCAGAGAGACCGAGGACCATTAGCCGCATTGCGGCCAGATTATATGATGAGACATAGGTTACAGTCCCCTTTGATGAGTGCTGCATGGGCGTTAGATTCTTTGACACATGATGGGCCGCCTTCCTAGAAAAACATTTTCCTCGCTATGTGAAGAATCAAATGTATAAGTTCTTGGAACTGAAGCAGGGAAGTATGTCCGTGACAGAGTATGAAGCCAAATTTACTGAGTTGGCTAGATTTGTCCCAGAATAAGTTGATACTGAAGAAAAACGAGTTCAAAGGTTTCAAGAAGGATTACGACCGTGGATCCGTGGACAAGTTGCAGTTTTTGAACTAACGATGTATACTGATGTAGTCCAGAAAGCCCTAATTATTAAGGGAGAAAGCGAAAGATCTCAAAAGGAAAGAGGACAGAGAAGTTTCCAAGAACGCTCCAGCAGGAAGCCGGGATTTCAAGCCCGGAAAAATTTGAATTTTAAAGGATAGGACAAGGTATCCGGAAAATAGGTAATCGTTTCCAAACTCCCAGCCAGCAGGGAATCATCAGAGTCCCAATGTCGTACTGAAAGACTTGTGGAGGAAAACATACCGGCGTCTTTATCAAAGCGAATGTTACGTGTTTCAAATGTAAGCAGAAAGGGCACTATTCTAACGAATGTCCAACGAGAAAGACAGAAGTTACTTGCTACCAGTATGGAAAGAAAGGGCATATCGCTAGGAACTGTAAAGGACTAGCAATGGCAGCTAGTATTCCGAAAGTGTTGGCATTACCTCCTCCACCGCCGCCTAATCAACCCAGAGCAAGGACTTTCAACATGACAATGAAAGAAGTCGTGTAGAGTCCTAGTGTAATTGCAGATACGCTTTTAGTGAACTCCGTAAATTCCAAAGTATTAATTGATTCTGGAGCTACCGTTCATTTATTTCTGAAGAATTCCTTGATAAGTTACATTGCGAAATTGAATGGTTGGGCGAGATGTTAATTATAAAATTAGCGAATGATGACCAAGTTCCAGTAGATCGAGTATGTCCTGCGTGCGATATTGAAATAGTCGGACATCATTTCTCCGTAGACTTAATTCCTTTTAAGCTAGGAGAGTTTGACGTCATTTTAGGAATAGATTGGTTAGCTTGCCATAACGCTCAGATCGATTGCGCGAACAAGAAAGTAAAATTATGAACTGCGGAAAATGCAACGGTAATGTTTAAAGGTGAAAAATAGCGGAAGAAATTTCTGACAGTAATGCAGACCAAACGATGGCTTCGACAAGGATGTGAAATGTATATAGCCTACGTGTTAGATACCGAGAAGGGAAGTCCCAAAATAGAAGATATTCCAGTTGTATGTGAATTTCTTGATGTTTTTCTAGATGAGCTTCTAGGGTTACCGCTAGATCGAGAAATTGAATTAACGATTGATTTGGCACCAGGTACAGAACCAGTTTCGAAAGCTCCGTATCGAATGGCACCAGTCGAGATAAAAGATTTGTCAACGCAATTCCAAGATCTTCTAGACCGAGGCATCATAAGACCCAGTGTATCCCCGTGAGGTGCACCAGTATTATTCGTGAAGAAGAAAGATGGCAGCATGCGATTATGCATTGACTATCGGGAATTGAATAAGCTCACTATCAAGAATAAATATCCTTTACCGAGAATCGATGATTTATTCGATCAGCTAAAACGAGCCGCATGGTTTTCGAAGATAGATTTGCGATCGGGCTATCATCAATTAAAGATTAAAGCTGAAGATATTCCTAAGACTGCTTTTTGTACTAGATATGGACATTATAAGTTTCTTGTAATGGCATTCAGTTTGACCAATGTGTCAGCAACATTCATGGATATGATGAACAGAGTATTAAAGAGGTACTTAGATAAATTTATGATTGTATTTATTGATGACATCTTGATTTACTGAAAGACGGAAGAAGAGTATGTCGAGCACTTGAGGATCACTTTGGAAATTCTAAGAAAGGAGCAATTGTACGCGAAATTCTCAAAATGCGAAATTTGGTTGAAGGAAGTACAATTTCTAGGGCACATCATCAGTAGAGAAGGCATTCGAGTTGATCCAGCGAAGATTGAAGCTGTGTTGAATTGGGAAAGGCCGAAGACACCAACAGACGTTCGAAGTTTCTTGGGATTGGCAGGATATTATAGAAGATTTGTCAAAGATTTTACGAAAATAGCAACGCCACTGACCAAGTTAACTCGAAAAAGTGAAAAGTTTGTATGGGATGACAAATGTGAAGAAAGTTTCCAAGGGCTGAAGAATCAGTTAATAATCGCACCGGTACTTGTATTGCCAGACGAACATGGAAATTTTGTCATTTATAGCGACGCTTCATACCGCGGATTAGGATGTGTACTGATGCAACACGGTAACGTCATTGCATATGCCTCGAGACAACTAAAACCTCATGAACAGAAGTATCCTACGCATGATCTGGAATTAGCAGCGATTGTATTTGCATTGAAACTTTGGAGACACTTTCTCTACGGTGAAAAATGCGAAATCTACACGGATCATAAAAGTTTGAAGTACATCTTTACATAAAAGGAACTGAACATAAGGCAACGCCGATGGTTGGAATTAATTAAAGACTACGACGATCAGTTATCATCCAGGAAAAGTGGACGTTGTGGCAGATACGCTGAGCCGGAAAGAAAGACTGAATCTATTAACTTCGTGTAAAAAATTAAGGAATTTGACAAGTTGGAAATCGAAATTCATGTTCCCAATAAATCTACTAAAGTTATCTATGCTATGACTTTTCAACCGGATTTATTGGAAAAGATTCAGCGATCTCAAGAAGAAGTGATGGGCCAAGATGACAACTTAACAGGAGAAGAAATTACAACCCAGAAAGATAACAAAGGAATCTTACGCTTTGCATCAAGAATCTAGATCCCTAATGTGGCAGAGCTGAAGGAAGAAATATTGTGAGATGTGCACAGTTCGAGGTATTCCATTCATTCAGGAAGTACAAAAATGCACCGCGATCTGAAGGAAAACTTTTGGTGGCCAAATATGAAGAAGGAGATAGCAGAATGGATGAGTAAATGCTACACATGCCAGTGAGTTAAAGCGGAACATCAACGTCCGAGTGGATTACTGCAACCATTGGATATTCCGGAATGGAAATGGGAACATTTAGCGATGGATTTTGTAGTGGACTTCCAAGAACTAAAGCAAATCATGATACGATATGGGTAATCATTGACAGACTAACAAAGTCGACATATTTTCTACCAATTAATGAAAGATTTTCACTTGACAAGATAGCATATTTGTATCTCAAGGAAATTGTGATGCGACATGGAGTTCTAATATCTATCGTGTCTGACCGAGATCCCCGTTTCAATTCAAAATTTTGGAGACAATTTCAAGAATGTCTTGGAACTAAATTGAACATGAGTACCGCTTACCATCCGCAAACCGATGGGCAAAGTGAAAGAACTATCCAAATAATCGAGGACATACTAAGAGTTTGTGCGATTGATTTCGAAGGCAGTTGCGATGAGCATCTACCTTTGGTTGAATTTTTTTACAACAATAGCTATCATACAAGCATTGGGATGCCACCGTACGAAGCGTTATATGGAAGAAAATGCAGATCACCAGTATATCGCCATGGAAAGGATTGACCATATCGCCAAAAAGGAGAGCACGTGTTACTCAAAATATCGCCATGGAAAGGATTGACCATATTTGGAAACAAGGGTAAATTAAAGCCACGATTCGTCGGACCATTTGAAATTTTGAAGAAAGTGGGAAAAGTTGCGTACGAATTAGCCTTACCGCCTCATATGCAACATATTCACAATGTGTTTCACGTGTCGATGCTTAAACGATATAATCCTGATTCTAGGCATGTAATAGAATATATATCGGTAGATATCCAACCTGATTTGTCTTTTGTAGAATAGCCGGTAAGAATTTTAGATCGGCAAGAGAAAGTGTTGAGAAATAAGTCTGTATCTTTAGTGCGAATATTGTGGAGAAACCCTATGGTTGAGGAATCAACCTGGGAACTTGAGAGTGAGATGTTAGAGAAATATCCTCATTTATTTTCTTAGCGAGATTCTGAGGACGGAATCCTGTTAAGGGGGGAAGGATGTAACATCTGGGAAAATTACGTCTGTATTATATCATAATGATAATAAATTATGTGTGTTAATGTGTCATTTATGTGTAATTAACTGTCAAACCCTAATTGTTATGTGTTACGTGCATTTTGTGTCATCCCAGTATTTTTAAAATATTTTTCAGATATTTTTATTTTGCATTTATAGCTTTCATTTCAAAAGTTATACGCCCCGAATCATGACTTTAAAGCAGACATTTCAAATAAAATAATGGGTCTTATTTTTCATTAAACGGCTTTTACCGTCGCGTTATTCTGAACATCTAGGTATTTTACAAATATTCTCATTTCGCGAAAAATGACTTTTTTGGGCCCCATTGGGTGTTAAAAACCCCACAAAAATCATATTTTTATTTTTATAAAATCATAGGACTTTTATTTATACCATTTCTTTGTATTTTTGCATTATTCACAATTTTTGGGAAATTTTGACATATATATTGTATATATAAAATATTTATAAATTAAATTTTAATACTCAAAAATTATAAAAATTAGGGGCTTATAATTTTAAAAGATTTGGAATTAGGGCCTTAATTTTAATTAGGAGTATTAATTTTACTACTATAAATAGCCTAATTTTTATTTAATTAATTATAATTAATCATTAAAAATCAGCAAAATTTTGAAAATTCTCTGAAATCGGGTCGGGAAGAACAGGGTTGGGTCAGGAATTCAACCCGTGATTTCTCACTGATTAAAGTATCAAATCGTGTGATTCAAGTACTCAAATCGAAGGTTTTGATCTGTTCTTTCCATTTCCAGTATCAATTTCACGTTTTAATTCGTTATTTTTGATTTTCGATTTCTAGGGTTTATGTTCGAATTAGGGCTTTTTTATTCTAGGGTTATTATTATGTTCTGATGATTGATATAGCTTCCTGATGTTATTTGCAATCGATTCATGGTGTTTAATTGAACAAACGATACCTGGATAGCAAAGTTCGATTATTAGGGTTTATACTCAATTTTCAAAACATAGCTTCGTGATTTCTGTGAATATTTGGTTCTTGTGATTTTAAGGCTTTGATAGTACATGTTCTTAGCTTTGATTTGCACTATAAAGCATTGAGTTTCATGTACGATTCTGTGATTTCGTATTTTTGCCGGAGTTCATGTCGGTTTTGATCGGAGTTGAGGATTCAGGGATGTTTTTGGTATATTTTGTCCGGAGATGAGTTGCTGAAGTTGAGTGGAATTGAAACCCTGTGAAAAACATATCAAACAGTTGTGTTTTTGGCCTGATTTTGGCTAGTCGGAATCCTGTCCGGTGGCCGGATTCTGGAAAAATCCGGTCATGTTCTTCATGACCCAGATTGTGACCCGGTTGACCCGTTTGGTTAACATGGTTTTGATCTGAAATTGTCAGAATTAATTTTCTGACAAGTGTTTCTGGAAATTATTTTTACTTTTTATTTTTATTAATTTTAAAAATCAGTTTTATTTATTTTATAAATTGATTAATTAATTATTTAATTAATTGATTTATATTATAAATAATTCTGAAATATTTTTTAAAAATCAGTTTCAATTATTTTCTTAATTATTTATAATTTATTTATTATTTATTAATTATTTAAAAATGATTAAATAATTTTATAATTAATCAAATAATTTTCAATAAAGCATAATAAATTTATTTTAATTCCAAAAATTATAGAAAAATCATTTTTAATTCTGATTTTCTTAAATAATTATTTAAAAAATCATTTATATTGAATAATAAATTGAATTATATGTGTTTAATTGATAATAATTAGACCGTTAGTCCGCTTTGAGTGAAAAGAAAGCCCTTTGACTCAGAAAAATAAATTATTTTCATTAAAAATAATATTAAAACCTAATTCCTTCTAGAAATTAGTTGACTTTGTTATTTATTTGATTGTAAGCCGAATCGCGTGCCGAGACGAGTCCGATAAATTCTGAAAAATAGGAAACGATTTAGATAATGATCAGTTAAACGATCATCGAGTCGATAATGACTCTAAAAATGATTTTAACTATAACAATGATTATGTGGCTTATGTGCTTATGTGCTTATGTGTATTATGTGGTTAATTGAGTCTTACTTGCTAATATATAATATACGAGTCATTCATAAGCGCATGGGTAGTCAATAGGAACGATGTGAAGTCGGTTCGAGATGTAATTGAAGTACGAAATGACTAAACCAGTCTATTTCTCTAACAGAAGCTAAGCCAGTCAGGCAGATTGAGCCGATGATAGACGAAGGTGACGTATTTGAAGTGAGTCGCGCAGAAGGCAAGTTTTTCCCCTATTCTAATTTCAGAATAGTGATATTTCTTCAGATTCATATCCGCTTGCACTCTTTTGATTCTTGTTCATAAACACTGATACACACTTGTTATTCTCTTGTTTATATTTCATTTCGATTCTTGATTTCTCCTTTACCTTTGAATTCCTTATTCATATTCCAATCGATACGCATACACATTGGTATATTCTGGTGATTAGAATATATCAAAGCTACCAATTATTCCGGTTGCTACTCCATAGACTGGATAGTGATATTTTGGGGATTATGTCTTACTTAATCCTAGGGACCGGGACATAACCGGATCCTTGAGATGGGCCGTAGTGCATGGGTGCCCGACTAGATCTATATAGTGGGATATAGATCTTCACTGTATCCTGGCTGATCAGCAGGGTATAGATGCGAACTTGTGTTTAGTTTAGTTCGTTTGCATTCGCCAGCAGTGGCCTTCTTTCTATTCTCGCGGGGTTATATATTTGCAGATGTACCCAGATTACCTATTCATTTAAACTGCTTTAACACTGTTTATATTTTTCGAACTTGTTGAGCAATTTTTATCTCACCCCTTTTGTTGTTATTCACCTTATTGTTTTCAGTTAAGAAGGAATATAAAACCCATTAGGACTCGAGTGGTAAAGAAGCGGGCCAAGCCTCGGGATCCTCTCATACCCAAGGTGTTGATCCCAATCTAGGAAGAAAGCTTTGAGTTGCTCGAACAGGTGGAGTGTAGATAGTTAGTGTGTGTGTGTGTGTGTGTTTGAATAAAAGATGAAATTAGTTTAAAACTGGTTAGACACTGGTTTGTAATAAAGAGAGTTTGTAAGATTTAAAATATGGTTTATAATAAAGTAGTTAGTGGTTCTTGTTTTCATACTTCAACCTAAAAAGATCATGGTTAGTGTTAAAGGGGTTTAGATACATTTCTTTATTATTGTTATTCAGGTTGTACAGGTTTGAAGATTAGCTAGTAACCCCAGACTTATACCCTGAGTCTTGAGGGCGTTACAAGAGTGGTCATTTTATAAGTGAATGCAGAAAGCCTGATTCTGACATAAAGAAGTTTGGTCCGGTGGATTATAAAAAGAAGTACTTTGATTTGCTTAAACAAAAGGAGAGGGCCTTTCTAGCTCAAGAAAATGATTGGGCTGCTGATTGGATGAAGATGAGGATACAAGCTATGTCAATCTAGCCCTAATGGCCAAATCAGATGAAGCAAAAGTTAGTTCTTCAAGTAATCAGGTAATCACCATTAATCTAGCACATTTATCTAAAGTTGGGTGTAATGATGCCATAAATGACGTCTATTGAATTATATCATTTACGTGTTATACTCAAATCTCTCACTAAAGAAACAATTTGTTAGAAAATCAATTTATTGAGTTTGAGAAATTGAAAATAGAGTGCAAGACTGCTAAAGAAGAACTAACTGAATCCCTAAAGAAAGAGGAGATTTTAAGAAAGCAGCTTGAATGAGAACATGAAGTAATCAAGGCATGGATATCATCCAGAGATATTCATGCTCAAATTACTAAAGTTCAAGGTATAGAATCCTTTTGTGATGAAGCTTGGAAAAAGAGCAAAGACAAACTAAATTCCAACTTGTAAGAAGGACTTTCAATAGATGTGGATTCGATGGATGATGAATTTTATATGTCGAATAATCAAAAGAATTATCTGTCGAAAGACAAAGAACCATATTCGTTGAGTGAAAGAAATCCAGTTAGCAAATCCTAGCTAGCAAAGTTAAATGAGAAATATGGATCAGTTTCTAAGAACGTTTTTGTAGGAGAAACAAGTCAAGTGAAAAAGAACAAGAGAATCAATGTAGGTCATTTGTTAATCAAGCAATTGAATCACAGATTGGAGAAAATTCAGGTTAAAGCAGAATCTAAAAGGAAAAACAATAGGAATGGGAAAGTAGGAATTAACAATCATAACAACTACACACCTGATAAATATACTCCTAGAAAAATCTATCTGAGATGTGGTAGTGTTAATCATTTGTCTGTTAATTATAAACTTGTTATGCCTGTTCCTATGTCTGCAACTCCTTCATTTTCTAGTATGCCTACAATGCCTGTGAATGTTATGCCTGCACATAATTTGAATGCACAGTTTACTAATATGCCATTTGCACAAAATCCTTATTATACTGCATTTAATAAGCCACAAATGACATTTAGTATACCTTACTAGAATAACATGTTTGCACAGAATATGCCTTTCCATGTTAACCAGCCTGTTCATGATGACTCTGCAATGATGAATGGTTTTAAGGTTCTACTCAATTGACTAAGGATGAATCTCAAATACCTAAGTCAAATGAGGACAAGCATAAGAAACCCCAGAAAAAGGCTAACGAAACAGGACCCAAGGAAGCTTGGGTATCAAAATCAACTTGATTTGATTTTGTTGTGTGCAGGGAAACATAATAAATTTTTGGTATTTGGATAGTGGGTGCTCAAGGCACATGACTGGAGATTCTACCCTGCTCACTGAGTTCAAGGAGAGAGCTGGCCCAAGTATCACTTTTGGAGATGACAGCAAGGGTTATACTGTGGGATATGGCTTAATTTCTAAAGACAATGTCATCATTGAGGAAGTTTCCCTAGTGGATGGACTCAAGCACAATCTTTTGAGTGTCAGCCAACTTTGTGACAAGGGTTACTCAGTAACATTTAATTCTGAAGCCTATGTTGTGACCAACAAGAAAAGCAACAAAGTGGTTCTCACTGGAGTGCAAAAAGGAAATGTGTATCTAGCTGATTTCAACTCATCAAATGCAGAATCTGTCACTTGTCTCTTCGGCAAGAAAAGTCAAGATGAAAGTTGGCTATGGCACAAGAAGTTGTCCCACCTTAACTTCAAGACTATGAATGAGCTAGTTAGGAAATATTTGGTAAGAGGTATTCCTCAAGTGGAATTCTCAAATGATGGATTATGTGATGCATGTCAGAAAGAAAAGCAGATTAAGGCATCATTCAGAAAGAAGCTTAATTCGACAATTGAAGAACCTTTGCAACTACTGCATATGGATTTATTTGGACCAGTCAATGTATTGTCCATCTCAAAGAAAAGATACGGCCTAGAAATTGTGGATGATTTCTCAAAGTTCTCTTGGACTTTTTTTCTAAAATCCAAAGATGAAGCTAGTGAAATCAACATCAATCGCATAAGGCAAGTTAACAATCATCATGATGTCAAAGTTAGAATAATCAGGAGTGACAATGGAACTGAGTTCAAGAATTCTGTGATGAGGATGTTTTGTGAAGAGAATGGGATCATGCATGAGTTTTCAGCAGCAAGGATCCACACACCTTTAATCTAATAATTAAATAAGCATAAACTCCGATTAGATACTAATAGGATCAAACACGATAAAGTATGAGACAAGATTACAACTACCAATCATAAAATATAACTTACAACCCCAAAATATTATTAAATAAACATAATCGATTCCGAGTTGGAACCGACAGATAACCCATTGTATCTTTACAACCTTCTGGCTAAGCGCTTTTTCACTCAGAAACACCACTACCTACTCTGGCAACCGGAAGCCCTCAACACGGTAGGGACCACCAGGTACGCTCTTACGAGCAGTGCGCCTAAGCCTGGCCATCTTCTTGCTTAACTACCATGGTTAGATTAAAACAAAACATATGAGTATAAAACTCAGCAGGTAACTATAAAGGAGTTTTATGATATGAAATCCACAATTTACTTTACCAATCTCAGGGCATTCTACTTTATTTGTTCTAGGTGGCGGATTTCCATCTTTTGGGTTAAATAAGGGTTATGAAGGAAAATATGGGGCTTTCAAGGATCAAGGCTCAAAGTAGGGTGAAAGCCGATATTCATCACAAATTATTAAAGGATCAAAATAGATCTTTCAGAAAAGGAAAGCGACAATATTTTCATTATATGGAATCAATTATATGATCAACAGATTAAAATCAGGGTTCACGAGCTTTAAGCTTCACAAGATCACAATCAACTCTTTTCAAAGCAATATAAACCATTTTCATTTTCAAAGAATCAATTACTGAGTAGGAAATTTCAATTCCTTTTTAAAATCAATATAGAACCCTTGATTTGACCACTTTATCTTTCATTTCATTATAATACGGGTGATCAGCCTGTACCGACCTCCATCCGGTCATTAAGGTACCATACGGCATAATTTCAGCCTTAAACTGGACTAGCCCCGCTAGCCTCTTATAATGACTGGACTAGTCCCACTAGCCTCTTACGTCCCATCCAATCCATCAGGAATTCGTTTGGAAAACCTTGAGTTACAGAAAGTAGGTTTTCTAAATTTATTTTATCATTACCAAGAATATGAAATCATTCAGACTCTTTCGAGTCGAAACTCATTCTTAAGTCAAATTTCAAGAAATCAAAGTTAAGGAAGTGATTCAAAGACAAGCAAGGAGCAATTCTAGGGATTTTGATCAAAGGATAACAAGGTACTCAAATTAGGGAATCAAAACCTGTTTCAAGGATCAATAGGGTATAAGGTGATCAAGGAATATGGTATCATTACAAGGGGTTCATAAAGGTAATTATAGGTTTATAACAGTTCATGGCTTAACAAATAACTTGAACGGGAAAGACAGGTTACCAAAGGGTTGAATCAATAAGCTTATCAATAACAGTTTAACAAGATCAAAAACAGGGTATCTCAAGTCATTAACAGGGGTTCATTATTTAAACAGTTCCATACTCTACATGGTATGAACAATAACCTCTCTATAACCATTTTCACAAGTAATGAGAGTTACTTGCCTGAATTCGCTTTCCTGAAGGTTGAACTACTGCCACCTAGTATACCCTTCCCTTTCCTAGCCTGAATGCCCTCACGCTCCGAATCTACAATAAAAACCAAAACCTTAATCAGTTTCTCAACTCTCGTTCCCAGAACGATCACTTAATACGATAGCTCGATTATACTCTTGACTCAAATATACGAGTATAGCTTATACACATAAGCACATAGCACATAACACATTCCTTTCTCATAGCCTTGATATCTTTATATTCTCATCGATCGACTCATACTATACTTCAAATCCCACTAGTATAGCTCTTACGAGTACATGATTTATTTACAACTAAATATTTTGCGACTATAACCGTCACTTATAGTTCTTTAATAACAAACAACTTAATTTCCTTCTCTTTTATTCCTTAATTCGAACCATAACAACCACAAATAAATCACATATCTCCTAGAATTTCACATGCAATCACTTAGCAAGGTATTGGAACCAAATCATTCGCTTTTCTACTTATATCCCATTCGGCTATACACATAAAACACAACCACGTATACTCAATTTCAATCTCATATAATCAAACACAATAAACCTCTTTGGTATGCATATTACAAGGGTCTTTTTCGTAATTACACTTCATTCTTTTAGTCCAAAAACCGAATCATATTCTTTTTAAGAATCAAAATTCAACACCCTCTTTTAATTATCAAATTTGAACACAAGCATAATCCAATCAAAGTTATGCAACCAAGTTCTTATTAGTAACTAAGATAATTAGCATATATTCTCACAAAAATCCACTTAATTCTCTTTTAACCATATGACCCATTCGGGTTTTTCAATATATCACACATGCAAGGATCAATTTTTGACATGCAAAGTTTTATATCACATTTCCAACTTGTTTTAAACCTTAACTTAGTCATTCTACTCAATTTCATCACAATTTTCGAATCACAAAACAAAACATCACCTAATAACTCAAGCTTTAATCAAATTATCCAATCAACATGCATGCATTCACTTAATCATCAAATCAATCTCTTCTAGACCCATTTTTCATTCGGCTAAATCATGATTCACAATCTCAAGGACCAAACAATGACATGCATTACTTGTTCTTCTTTAAAACTAACATGCAATCACATTTTTCACTAATTAAGCTTAGTTTATACTAAGATCAAGCCACCAAATCTAATTTCCCTTTTTATTAGTACAATGTCGAACCAAAACCTCAACATGTAACCCTCAAATTTGATTTTCTAAGCATCAAATCATTTACACACATCCAAATTCTTTTAAAACAATCAAAGCAATCCATTTATCAATCACATACTCAAATTTCAAAGAAATACAAAACCCTTTTTGAACTTTCAAGAAACCAAAACATGCTAGGCTCAAAATCACATCAACACATCATTAAAATTCCACCGGCTCTCCTTGGATCATGGTCGGTGGTGGTCGAACTTAAGAGTGCCCCTAACGGGTCTTCTCTTGAGTTTTAAACCACAAAATCTTCTTGAATCTACTCTTATGATCATATATCAAGAAATTGATTTCCTTGAATACAACCATAGAGATGGTCACCATAAACACTTACAAAAACACTTACATGCAAGTGGTAATTGAGTAGTACACCGAAAATAGAAGCTATAGGTGGTAATATCTTTGAGTTTGGGTGAATATTTGATGTTGCATGCAAGAGAGAGAGAAGAGAGATGGAGAGAGCCGAGAGAGAGAGAGAGAGAGAGTGTTCAAGAGAGAGGAAGAAATAAAGTGAGGGAGAGGGGGAGGATGTTCACGGGAAAGAAAGAAAAGAAAGGGGGGAAGAGTGTTTGTAATAACCCCAAAAATTTTGGACTTTTTGTAACCCTTATGAATAGTGATTTTACTGATTATGCTAAATAAGAAAGCTTTTCATGCCACACTATGTAGGGGTTCTTTTATTGATATTCTGAGATCTTAGTAGTACCCTATATGGTATATAAGTGTATGTAAAGGTCGTCAGAATCCAAATTCGAACACTTCGATTTTTCCTGAAAACCCACCAGATACAGAAAGAATTGAGTATAAGGTAATATGATGAAAAGGATTTAAATTCAAGGATTGTAAGAGAGGATCATAAAAAGGAATATAAAATATTAAGAAAGGTTTAGGGGAAACCTAAGTAATAAGATCCCGGATATGATCCCTCGAACGATAAACGCGAACGAAAGTTAAGCGAACCGTATAATAGATAAGCGGTCATTAGCCAAGTAATTAAAGGTTAATCAAAGAAGTTAGGGGATGATGATGTCATCACACCCACAAGAAGAAGATAATTGTAACAATATGACCTAAGCTTGATGACATAAGCAAGATAAAGTGGGAAGGATTGGTTGGTTGATTGTGAGCCACACATTTTTTTTACCATGGTAACAATTAATTATCAAACAAAAGGAAGAACCAACCAACAAATATCATAACACAAATACAAATTGAAAGTTGACTTTCCCTTTTCAAGAAGAAAGCTCTCGGCCTTCCTTCCATTTCAAGGAGAAAAATTTCAAAAAACCAAGATCCAAGCCTTGTTAATTTGTGAGGTAATTATCTAAGGTCCCTTATACTTAGATATAGCTATCCTAGGAATCTAAGCTTCCATTTTCTTCACAATCTCTTTCAATAAATCATGGAAGAAGAGGGTGAATAGTGTTTTCAAGAACTTGAAACTTTTGATCTTGTGTTTTTGTTTAGATATAGCTTTTGTAAGGATTTTCAAAGGTTGTTTCAAGCCCCTTAGTTACTTCTACTCACCAAGGAAGGTATAATCTCTTACCCTAGCCTTATTATTGAATATTTAGAGCTTGTTATGATTGGTATAGTCCATGGAAAGTATGATTCTTGTATATTTAGAGTGTGGTTGGATTTGTAATGAGTTTGAGTTGTAAATCTTGGATTATTGGTTAATGAACTTAAGTATAGCTTTTAGTTCATGTTTGGGGGTAGTATAAATTGGAAAATCTTTAGATGTTGGGACTAATGTAGTGAAGTTTGGATGGATTTTGATTGTAATTTTGATTGTGGGTTGATTTGTGTTGGATTTTAATCGCAGCGGGGGCATGGCAAAACACTTTTACACATATAAAATCCAAATAAAAGCATACATATCATGAATAAAATTCGAGGGATCGAATCTAACCTTTAAAATAATTCGGAGACAAAGATCAGAGATCCTTAGCAGTTGCTCCTCAAGTGTGAAGCACTCCACCGGTATCCACCAAGAAAACGATGTTAAGGAGGAGGAAGGAGGTGGAGAGAATTGGGTTTTCCAAACTTTTTGGGTTTTTGGGGTTTTTGGATTCGAATAAAAATAGGGTCTATAATAGTGTATTTATAGGCAAAATTTTCAGCTGAAATTTTCCCATAAATATTATTATTATTATCCCATTTATTATTCTCATTAATAAATAGAACACCTTTTAATTATTAATCCTTTTTCTAAACACTTTAGAAATAATTCTCTCTCTTGATTTAATTTCCAAAAATTAAATCCTTAATTAATAATATTAAGAACTTTTCTTAATTAATTTATAATCAATTAAATCTCATTTAATCAATTATTAAATTTTCCAATTAATTATTTATTTCACAAATAAATAATTATTTAGCCATTATTAATTAATTCCTCCACCATTAAATCATTCTCTTTTTATGGTGTGACCCTGTAGGTTCAATATTAAGCCGGTAGTAGAAATAAATAATAATAAAACTATTTTATCATTATTTATATAAATTCTCTAATTTATTAAATATGATTAATTAATTAATCACATTTATTCTACATCGTGAGGGATACTTCTCAGCATATCGCGACTATCCGGATAATATGAATTCACTGCTTAGAATACCAAGAACCTATTCAGTGAATAGTTACCGTACAATAAACTCCTTCTACCCTACAATGTCCCGATTAAATAAAAGGCATGGATCTCGTGTCAAGCCTATCTAATTCAATCACTTGCTTACCATTTACTATGCGTAGTTCTATGCAAATTAGAAACTCCTTTCTAATTTTATTTACTCTGGCCAGAGATTCCTGAACTAGCATAAGTGGATCAGCCTTGAACATTCGCTTCCTTCACTGGAAGGGGTAGATCCTTTATTGATCATACACTATCTTCGTGTACAAATTCCTATACCCAGTAGAGCCCTAATAATTGTCCCTGGAGACTAAGAACTAAACCAAAGCATAGTTCAGTGTACACAAGATGACTATGATGACGTCAAGTCTAAGGATACTTGTACAACTATCACTATGTGAACAACTGCTGACACGTGAGTGAACTCCATCAGTTGTTCAGCTGTGCGAGTCATGTTCAGTGAACTTATTCTATAATAAGCACCTACATACTAGCTATAGTGTCACCACACAAATGTCTATGAGAACAGACATCCTTCATAATGAAGCAAGCATAGTATGTACCAATCTTTGCGGATTATTAATTACCAGTTAGTAATCCTATGATCAGGAACTATTTAAGTTTATAGTTATCATCTTTTTAGGTCTCACTATTATGATCTCATCATAATCCATAAAAAGCTTTACTCTAAACTATGGTATATCTTATTTAAACACTTAAATAGATAAAGCCCGTAATAAAAACAAAACAAGTCTTTTATTAATATCAATGAAATAAAAACAGATTACACAGGAAGTTATTCCTAAATCCTAATACATGATTAGACTTAGGACATATTCCTTTCAATCTCCCACTTGTACTAAAGCCAATCACTCTGGTATCTAATACCCATCTTGTCTTTATGACGATCAAAGTGACTTTCATAAAGTAGCTTTGTGAGTGGGTCTGCTATGTTGTTATGTGTGTCAACTCTAATTCAATACAATATAAGAAATGTTACCGCACTCCCACTAACCCTTTTGTAGACGCATGGTTCATCTATGTTTTTGATAAAACCAAACTCTTTGATTGTCTCATCAAAACGAATGTTCCATCTTTCGAGAAGCTTGCTTTAAACCACATATGGTTCGCAGTAGCTTACATACTAGGTTTTCCTTTCCCTTGGAAAGAAAACCATCTGGCTATATGCCAGATCACATAGTCGTAGTAAGCAGCAATCGCAAGCAAAATCCGAACTGATTTTAACAGGGCTACAGGTAAAAGGCTTCATCAAAGTCAATCCATTGCCTTTGTTTGAATTCTTTTGCCACAAGCCTGGCCTTATAGGTCTCCACCTGGCCATCTGCTATAATCTATCTTTTGTATACCGTATACATAGATTCCATTATGGATTTCATGGCACTTTGCCATTTCTCTGAGTCAACACTACTCATAGCCTCATTATAGGTTACAGGGTCGTCATCATCAATGATCGACAACTCATTGTCATCCTCAATGACAAGGCCATATTACCTCTCAGGTTGGCGAGACACTCTCCCTGATCTATGAATGGGCTGTTCCACAAAAGGTTGTTCAGTCAGAACAGGTGTTTCCACTCGATTTGTAGTAGTTTGTGCTTCTTGAACTTCATCAAGTTCAATTTTGCTCCCACTGTTTCCTTCAATGATAAACTCCTTTTCCAAGAAGGTAGCATGTCTGGAGACAAACACCCGATGATCGGTGCAAAAGTAATACCCAAAAGTCTCTTTAGGATTTCCCACAAAACTACATTTTACGGATCGATATTCCAGCTTATCTGGGTCAACTTTCTTGACATAAGCTGGACATCCCCAAATCTTAACGTGTTTAAGACTCGGTTTCCTTTCTTTTCATATCTCATACGAAGTTTGAGGAACAGATTTTGGAAGGCACCATATTTAGTAAATATGCCGAGGTTTCCAATGCATAACCCCATAGGAATACTGGAAGATTTGCATAGCTCATCATGGACCGAACTATGTCTAACAAAGTTCGATTTCTCCTTTCAGATACCAATCTGGAGGAGTCCACTGGGAGACTATACCATTTACTTTGAGATAATCTAGAAACACTCCATTAAAGTATTCACCACCTCGATCTGATCGAAGAGTTATAATACTATGTTTGGTTGTTTCTCCATTTCATACTTATATTCTTTAAACTTTTCAATGGCCTCAGACTTGTGTTTCATCAAACACATATCCGAATCCAGATCTATCATCTATTAAAGTAATGAAGTATGAAAATCCGCCCATGGCTTGCGTAGACATTGGTCCACATACATCTATGTACCATTCCTAGCAAATTTGCAGTCCTCTCTCCATGTCTATTAAATAGAGACTGCAATGCCACTATAAAGTGAGATTTTCATCATCCCTTTTCTTTTATTAGTTTGTTCAATCTGAAGTAAATTATGTCACATAAATACAGACCATTATTTAAAGCACCACGTCCATAAAGAATATTATTTCTAAGAATAGAACATTCATTATTCTCAATAATAAATGAAAATCCAGCCAAGTCTAACATGGAATAATATTCCTCACAATCGAGGGAACAAAATAACAATTATTTAAAACAATAGTCTTTCCCGTAGGCATATGTAAATGAAATGATTCTACATCTTCAACAGCAACTCTTGCTCATTTCCCATCAGTAGAATCACCTCCTCTTCCTCAAGAGTCCTACTTCTCCTTGGTCCCTGCAACAAATTGTAGATTTCAAAACCATAGGCGGTATCTAATACCCATGTAGAAATTTGGCTTAATGACATATTCACTTCTATCATGAACATACCTGAATCAGAAGCGGCAGTCTCACTACCCTTCTTCTTCTTCAATTCTGCAAGGTAAACCTTGCAGTTCCTCTTCCAGTGCCCCACCTTGTTACAGTGAAAGCAAACAAATTTGCTCTTAGGGTCTTCAGCTTTTGGTGGAACCGGCTTTTCTTCACCTACTTTCTTCTTCTTGGAAGGGTTCCTCTTCCTTTTCTTAGGATTGGAACCTTCACCAATTAGAAGAACAGAACTCTTCTTAGGGGAAAAATTTGATTGCGCAGTCTTCAACATGTTGTGGAGTTCAGGCAGGCTGACATCCAACTTATTCATGTGAAAGTTCACAACAAACTGCGAGAACGAACTCGGAAGCGATTGCAAGACCAAGTCTTGGCTCAACTCCCCATCCATGGCAAAACCAAGTTGTCCAAGACGTTCAATCAAATTGATCATCTTAAGTACATGGTCATTCACAGATGATCCCTCAGACATCCTACAACCGAACAACTCCTTCGATATCTCATATCGAGCTGTCCTCCCTGCCACATCATACAACTCTTGTAGATGCATGAGGATAGTGTGAGCATCCATATGCTCATGTTGCTTCTGTAGCTCAATGTTCATGGAAGCTAGCATGATGCATTGAGCAACATTTGCATCATCTATCCACTTACGATACACAACATGTTCATCATTATGTGCATCACTAGCAGGTTCAGTAGACTTAGGTGAGTCAATCACGTATTCCTGCTTCTCAATCCTGAGAACAATTCTCAAGTTTCGAAGCCAGTCAGCATAATTAGGACCAGTCAATTTATGAGCATCTAGTATGCTCTTGAGTGATAGTGCAGAAGACATAACGTACAAAGTAAATCTGTTAATGATAAACACATAACAACACTTAGCAAATATTCGATTTCATTTCAAAACACTTTATGAATCGGGTCTTTATTCATAACTGGCTCCCACTAGTTTACCTAATTTATTCAACCCCCTACATGAAAAATTAAGCATTCATAATGCTAGTGGGAATAGGGATCCTACATTCCATTACACAACCCCGGCTGTAGCACGAACCGCCATGTAATGTTCAATAGGCAGACAACTCTTGTCAATTACATCTTATGTTATTCCCTAATCAAACTTTAGCCTCTTGAATAATTGAGTCTCGGCTGTGGCACGACAAACTCAATATTCTAAGTCAAGTCTAACCCAATATTCCGTACAGTTGAATCAGTCCTCAAAGGCCCACGGCTGTAGCACGTACCGACCTTTAGATTCTTATTCAATGTACACATCTCTATGTAATAGACAAGTATTTCTTATTTCGAAATCAAAGCCCTCGGCTGTAGCACGAACCGACAATGATTCAAAAATAAGAACTACTTTTCTATCATGTTGGAAGGCTATAACCGACACAAGCCCGTTGTATCATTGGCCAATTACTACTTGATATTATTTAATTTTAGAGGGATTATATTACGTTACAATCATAATCATATTATAAAGAAATTCTTCCTTTTAAATTAAATATTTCAAATCAATAATCAATAATCAGATGATTCCCAGATCGGGTGGAGTATTGTCAAGAGGCGTCACTTAATAACCCTTTCTTACAGATAGAAATCTGTTGTTGACAGAATCATCCTTTCTCTCATATCGAAAATTCATATTCAATTACGTGTTTCATAAACACAATAATCTCATGATTGTATTCATAATATTGTTATTAAGGTTATGAAACAATTTCACTATAATAGGTTGTCTAACAAACGCCTTATGTTCATTTAAGTTCACCTAAATCTATCATCGCATGATAAACTAAGCATATATCACATATATAAACATGAATAAACATCAAGGTAGGCATGTTACATCATCTAGCACATTAGTCTAAGCATAATACATCTCTATGTATCACATGAAGCATTTAAAAGCAGTTAAAACAGTTAAAAGCAGCTTTAAAACACTTCATGGAAATATAAACAGTTCAAAACTTTTATAAAACTAAAATTGATCACTCCATTAGATCCGTCTCGGAAAAACGAATCCAATGGTATATTGCACGCCCAAAACGGAGTTACGAAACTCCCAGAAAATCAATTTTAATATGGACAGTCGGGCTGTAACGCATTACAGGAACGCGTTACAAGCCATGTAACGCATTCCGGTGATGTGTTACAACCCTTTTAAGCCATTAAAAGTTGTAACGCATTCCGTGAATGCGCCACAGGTGTGTAACGCATTCCCGGAATGCATGACACCCCTATTTTTTTTTATTTCGACCGCCTTGCAGCCGCCGTCTTTCCTCGGAAAACGAGACGCCTGACACCACTGTTCTATGTCTGCTTTCTCCGTGCACTAGTCAGACATCACAGAGGATACAAACATATATATATACTATATATACATATATTTACTTATTTAATTACGAATTTTAATTACAAGAACTTCAAAAATTCATAATAAAAAATCTATACATCCTAAAATTATGAAAAAAATACCCAGACAATCTACAACACTTATAGAACCCAGATCAACATTAAAAATTATTATGAGAAACGATTTCTCATCAGACAAAATTAATCCATGATATAAATTATAAAAATCATAATTAATTTATACAAGCACATAAAATTCTGAAATTTTTACCACATATCTATATGCATACAACCCGATGCTCTGATACCATTGTTAGATTTTAATCGCAGCGGGGGCATGGCAAAACACTTTTACACATATAAAATCCAAATAAAAGCATACAGATCATGAATAAAATTCGAGGGATCGAATCTAACCTTTAAAATAATTCGGAGACAATGATCAGAGATCCTTAGCAGTTGCTCCTCAAGTGTGAAGCACTCCACCGGTATCCCCCAAGAAAACGATGTTAAGGAGGAGGAAGGAGGTGGAGAGGATTGGGTTTTCCAAACTTTTTGGGTTTTTGGGGTTTTTGGGTTCGAATAAAAATAGGGTCTATAATAGTGTATTTATAGGCAAAATTTTCAGCTAAAATTTTCCCATAAATATTATTATTATTATCCTATTTATTATTCTCATTAATAATTAAAACACCTTTTAATTATTAATCCTTTTTCTAAACACTTTAGAAATAATTCTCTCTCTTGATTTAATTTCCAAAAATTAAATCCTTAATTAATAATATTAAGAACTTTTCTTAATTAATTTATAATCAATTAAATCTCATTTAATCAATTATTAAATTTTCCAATTAATTATTTATTTCATAAATAAATAATTATTTAGCCATTATTAATTAATTCCTCCACCATTAAATCATTCTCTTTTTATGGTGTGACCCTGTAGGTTCAATATTAAGCCGGTAATAGAAATAAATAATAATAAAACTATTTTATCATTATTTATATAAATTCTCTAATTTATAAATATGATTAATTAATTAATCACATTTATTCTACATCGTGAGGGATACTTCTCAGCATATCGCGACTATCCGGATAATATGAATTCACTGCTTAGAATACCAAGAACTTATTCAGTGAATAGTTACCGTACAATAAACTCCTTCTACCCTACAATGTCCCGATTAAATACAAGGCATGGATCTCCTGTCAAGCCTATCTAATTCAATCACTTGCTTACCATTTACTATGCGTAGTTCTATGCAAATTAGAAACTCCTTTCTAATTTCATTTACTCTGGCCAGATTCCTGAACAAGCATAAGTGGATCAGCCTTGAAAATTCGCTTCCTTCACTGGAAGTGGTAGATCCTTTATTGATCATACACTATCTTCGTGTACAAATTCCTATACCCAGTAAAGCCCTAATAATTGTCCCTGGAGACTAAGAACTAAACCAAAGCATAGTTCAGTGTACACAAGATGACTATGATGACCTCAAGTCTAAGGATACTTGTACAACTATCACTATGTGAACAACTGTTGACACGTGAGTGAACTCCATCAGTTGTTCAGCTGTGCGAGTCATGTTCAGTGAACTTATTCTATAATAAGCACCTACATACTAGCTATAGTGTCACCACACAAATGTCTATGAGAACAGACATCCTTCATAATGAAGCAAGCATATGTACCGATCTTTGCGGATTATTAATTACCAATTAGTAATCCTATGATCAGGAACTATTTAAGTTTAGAGTTATCATCTTTTTAGGTCTCACTATTATGATCTCATCATAATCCATAAAAAGCTTTACTCTAAACTATGGTATATCTTATTTAAACACTTAAATAGATAAAGCCCGTAATAAAAACAAAACAAGTCTTTTATTAATATCAATGAAATCAAAACAGATTATTGAAAAGTTATTCCTAAATCCTCATACATGATTGGACTTAGGACATATTCCTTTCAATTTGTGGATTGATTGGAGTAGTTTAAAATTTGGTAATCGCGTAAACATAGCCGTCGTAATGCCCAATTTACCTTAGACTATTTTGTTCTTAACTTCAGGACCCGTGAACTCACTTTTAGATTCTGACCATTGCCATGCTTAGATAGTTCATGTTACGAGCTTCGTTTTGATATGTGGTTCGCTTGAATCCGATGTACAGTTTAGGAGAAATGACCATTTTAAGTAACGGTGTTTCGTGAACGAACCATTACCCCTTGACTTAATTTGAAACCTTGGTTAAGGACCTTAAATGACTAATTGGAGTATGAAACAATTATGTACAGTGGATTAGGCAGTTGTTAGAGTACTCGCGAAAGAATCGCCTTAAAATTCTTAATGGTTAATTTATTAAAAATGGTGGAGCCGAGGGTACTCGAGCGACTTAAGTGAATCGTTAAGCGTAAAAGCGAACGTTAGAGTCTAATTGGTTAAAGTCTAGATTCTTAAGCGACTTTGGTTTAATTATAACTTATATGTTGTTTATAGGTTACCAGACTCGCCCCAGGCCTTTTACCACCCCCAGTCGCTAAGGCAAATTTTCTACCTGTTATACTGTTGTTGTGATGTATATATGTATATGCATTATCTTGTTATAAGTGCATGATTGTTATTAGTAAATCTTGCGATATATTGGAGCAAGCTGATATGGTATATATGCATGCCTGTTTCGTAATCTTGATATCTAATTGTTGATTCAAATGCTTATAAGTTGCATAATACCTATGCTAGAGATAAGCAGTAGTTGCGCATACCCTTAGTATAGGGGACCCAAAGGTGAACATTTTCTAAACCAGGAGTCGTTGTTCCCGAGTATAATATATATATATATTTATATATATATATATATAGTTTTCAAAACTACTAATCGAATAAGGTTTATTCGATAACTTTATTTTATTTAATGAATATTATTTTGAATATTCATTCGAGGACTTATGACTCCGCTAATTTTATTAAATAATATTCTTTATTTTATTATAGAATAATGTTTCGATAATCAAACTTATTTTCGATTATTCAAATAAAGATTGTACTTTCGTATAAGTTTATCTTTGGTTATTTATTATTCATTTCAAGTATGAGTATTAAAACTTCAACTTCAATTATTTTTATAAAGATTATCCTTTATGGAAATATTATTTAAGTAATAATATTCAGATATTTTCTCCAACATATCAGGACTGATTTATTTTATTAAATCAGCGTTACTCTAAACATTCTTTAAAATGTTTTCGAGTCTTCAAAATGATTTTTAAAAGTTAGAGCGGATCCCAAAACTCATTTTTAGATTTAAGATCTTCCTTTCGAAGGAGATTTAAATACTCGCTCAAAACCTGAGGGATCCGGCTCTATGGTGTATTTTATATTCGCAACGAGGTTGCTGTTTTGGGAAAACATTTTGATTACTTGCCCAACGTTCGGGAAGTAAGTCCATCTATTTGAGTCGGCATAAGCAACATGGGCTCAGTGGGCGTCCATGAAAGTGTAAGTGGCTCAGTGGGAGTCCATCAATCCGTAAGTGGCTGAGTGGTAGTCCAGCATAGGTCCTAATGTGGCCAGGGTGATGACCAGTGGGGAATTCGTCCATCTACTAGTAGAAAAGGTTACTTATTGGTATCTTTGCCTGATCAGCAAGATATCAGGTTTATGCCAAGGTTTTCTTCTTTTCAAATTCATTGGATATTATAACTCTGTTTATACTTTTCATAACAGAGGTTTCCAAGGAAAGTATGAGATATATATATAGGTGTATATATATATATCGGGACTTAATGAAGTATATCGTAACTTCATTTCTTCTGAATGATATTTCAAAGATTGAATATGTTCAAATCTTATCTTGTAGTCTCATCTATGTGATGAACTTTTGAAACTGATTATACCTTGAACGGTGGTAGTTCAAGTATTATTCGGAAAAGATATAAGTATATTGGAGTATCTCGTAACTTCACCTTTTCAACTTACATCTGGTTAATGATTATCTTATGCATGACAAAGATTTTCAGAAAAATATTGAGACAAGGTTAGATATATGAAAGCACCTTGCAACGATATTTTTATACAGTTATAAACGGGAACTCTATGTATATTATGCATGGAAAAGGATTCTAAGATTTTGAAAAGTATATATACATATATACTAAATATTTTGTGACTTGATCGCATTAAGAGATCAAACTTGGTTCATTTCTTCTTGCCAAGACTTTCATGAGTACTATGAGAATGCTCATATATTGTTAATTATAATACATATTATTTTGGTGGGCTTGTTGCTCACCCTTGCTTTCTTCTTTCATCACACAACAACAGATAGAAAAGATGAATAAGACCAAGCTTTCAATTCGCAAGCGGTTAGGAAACATTCCGCTATTTTCTGGAAGCGTTGATACCGTTGTAGCTGAGGTAGGAATTACCAATAGGCTAGGCTTTCAACTTTGGATGCACCAGACTTATGTATCTATATGAATTGTAATAATGGCAAGGAATATTTAAATTATTCAGAAACCCTTTTAAGGTGTAATGGTTTATAATTAGGGAATAAAATGACTTGTGTTATTTTTGGATATTCATCTCTGAGACTATAACTTGTGGTGTGTGTGTATATTGTGGGGTCACAGTACGCAGTAGTTGGTTGATTATTAAGATTAAGTAATATTAAGGGAAATGGAACTCGTGACAACCCGGATCCCCGACCCCGGAGTTGGGGGTGTTACAGAAATGGTATCAGAGCTAAGCGTTATAAATCTCAGAGATGATGCGACGTTAAAATAATAAGTTCACTAAGATAATAAGAACTCTTGCCAAGTTCATAGTCGGACTACCTAATGTAGTGTTGACAGTTAAAACCCTTATGGGAACCCTTATAAATATCATGATAGTAACATAGTTTGCTATCTTATAGGGTAGCGGGGCACTGAACCCTGAGGTTCAGGGGCATCAGCATGAGGATGTTTTATTACGTGTTGGAGATCAAATTGTGAATCCGATAGAGTACCCTAACGAGGGACCGATGAGATTCATATTGGGAATGTTGCAGTTAAGGATGTTATCCCAGAAGGGATTGCTGCTGAGGAGGATCTCGTGGAAGGTCCTAACGAGAATAAAGAGAGGACCGATGAGGAATTGATGATCGTAGTCAGGGCGACTACCAGAGCTAGAATGGCCGCGAGGGTGGCACTAGAGGATGAAGAGTTACCAAGGGCACAGAGGATAATGAGGGCAGAAGGAGTGGGGCCTTCCACGGTACCAATTATACCAGTATCAGACCCTCTTCCAGAGGTTCCTGTAGACATCCATGAGGTTCCACCAATTCCTGTTCCCTCACCTGTACAGAGCTCAGCACCTACTGAGGAAATGCCACCTTTATCTCCTGCACCATTGTCACCCGATACCGGACTTGGTTATCCATTTGGATCTCCTGGGTCTGCACCACCTGCACCCCATGGACTCCTAGATGCTACCACTCAGGCTTCTCTTATCGCCAATTATCATATGACTTTGGGTGGCCTGTCTGAGGCCCGTAATGTTAGAAGTGATCTGTTGGACCGACTTACTGTACCAAGAATATAGGGCGGGGTACTTCCGACAGGATTAGCTTATAGCATGGAAAGGATGGAGGCTACCACCCGAATTACAGCTAGAGGCCATCTTGAGGGTCAGATTGATCCAGCTCTACTTGCGACTATCTTAGACCTCATCACCGCCTTAATGGAGCAGGTTAGGGATGTCGTGCGTGCCCGTATTTCTTGATCCATAATAGTGTACAGAGTCTGGGCAATCAAATAAGGATTTCATGCAGCACCGCTTTTGGAGGATTAGCCTAAGTTATGAATGATTAGTTTTTAATGACTAGATGATTATCTGTGGTAGTACTTTTGGGATAGAAGCGATCAGGCTAAATGATGTAATTCTCTTTCATGTGTTCAGTTGTTGTACCCTCGAACAAATGGTTATGTATATATTTGTTCCTTTTAAGTTCAGACCAGTTTGTTTATGATGAGTTCATATTGTTAATTGCACTATTGGCACTTAGGAGTGTCATGGAGTTTATAGAACTTGAGAATTTATAATTTATGATCATGTAAGGACTGAACGAGGGAAAAGATTAAGCAAAGTATGTAAGACAAATATAAAGAGATTCCCAAAAATTTTCCAAGTATTATGCCCCCACGAAGAATAAGATTTAGGGCAAACCCTGAATGTGATAATCAGGGAGGTCGCAATTAAGATATAAGGGACCCAGAACATAATGAAGTGGAAAATGAGGGTTTTAAAATATAGGATGACCCCGATTATGTGGAGTAGGAAGAAATACTTTAGACTGAGAAAACATAAGTCGAGTAAGGAAGGGAGCACCAAGACGGTACTCCTATACGAAAATTCATGGACCTGTCTAAACAGAACTTAGACTTCTACCCCCAAACACCACCCCGAGGAAACAATGTAGTGGGAAATTCTTTCATGACCTTTAAGTCGCTAAGCTCTCAGAGTTCCAAAGAACAGGTTGACCCAGTCGAGGCAAGAGCCTGGCTAAAGGAAATATAGGAATCATTTGAGATTCTAAATGATTGACGAATCACAAAAGACTGTTTTTGTCACTTACCCTCCTAAGAGAGAGGCCACCCGCTGGTGAAAGGCCGAGAAAGGCACGGAGCCAGAGGTTATAATAAGCTGATTAAAGTTCAGAAAATTATTTTTGGGAAAGTACTTCCCAAGGTTATGGAGGTAGTGTAAAAGCTTTAGAGCCAGAACAAAGGCAGACGAGTATGATGAATTATGAATCTAAGTTATAAAAGTTATCAAGATTCATTATGAGGACACGAATCCAGAATGACAGGATGTTTGAAATCAATGCTTATGTCGTGTTGGTTCGTGTAATGGTTGTAATAGAAACGAAAATAAAAGACTGAAAGGGGAAGGAGTATAAAGGGATATAAAGGAAATAGAGTTGAGAAGTGATAAGGGAGTTAGGTATGGGAAACCCTAAGAAACCCTTGAAATAAATATAAAGAAGTATGTCATCATCAGCGCGATGGTGACTGGTCATGAGATAAATTCAAGGTTTGAAGGCGTAAGAGATACGTATAGTTAATTCCCTTGAAGTTGAGAGTATTCGATGAAACTTTGAGATAGATCGATGGATTAATGAGGAAACACGGATTGACTGAGGAGACAGGATAACAAGAATTTAGGAAAATGGGATGAAGGAAGTGACCTTAAAAAATGTGAAGTGTATGTAACACCTGTGGCTTGATGCCCAAAAGGGAGACTCTAGGTATAAAAAAAAGGTATTCCAACATTGAGATGACTGTTGGGATAAATAACAGAGGTAAAAGAATAGTTAGAACTGAGAAGTTCACATTGAACATGACCAATATCTTCCGGAACATCCCTGTTATCATTACCAAATCAGGAAAGAAAAGTGAATAACTGTTGTTATCTTTCGGAAGCCATATGGATTGACCTCAGTTAGGAAAAGGATGTTACCCATGAAACTAAGTATAGACTATCGAGGTGGGAATTATTGAATGAGATACCTTTATCAAGGATAGATGACTTGATTTATCAATGGAAAAGTGTAAGTACCTTTTTAAAGGAGGAATTAAGGATAAAACCTCGATAAATTGAGATGAACCCTAGGGGAATGCATAAAGGATTGGTATTTTACCCATAATAGGGACAATATGAGTTTTGATAATATGAATTGAAAGGGATTAAGGTAACAACAACCTTTAAGGATCAGTGGAGAAAGTTTTCAGAACTCTATAGACAATGATTCTAGTATTAGTAAATTGTATCTTGATATTCCCTGTACCTAGGGTGTACATGATGAAGGATTTAAGGATAATCTTAGAGGTTTTACAAGGAGAAAGGTAGTATTCAAAGTTCTCAAGCATATAAATTTTGATAAAGGAAATATGACGTAATTATAATAATGCCAGGTGGGGCACGTGCTGAACCATAAGAAAGTATAGATCGATCCAATGAGGGTCGAGATTGGTGAAAACAAGAAGGACCCAAGATAAGAGACGTCCTAAGTATGATTGAGAGTCAGTCGTGGCAATGTTCATATCTAAAGACTAAGGCAATGATTTATGGAAAAATGGTGATTTTTTTCTCACCAGGACTTAAGAAAAGCATTTTCACATATGCAGTGATTGGAATGAGGTAGAAAATTTAGTTGGAGGTGGTTAAAATGATATTGATTGTAAGGAAATTTTACTTTCAGGAAAGGCCAAAGAGGTGGCCGACACTTTAAGTATAAGAGGACAATTATAGGCGCTCGTGCCAGAGGAATATAGTGATGATGGTTAAAACTGTGAAAGTTGTATTATGGTGTGAAAGATTGACATTCCTTCTGATGATTGTGCGATACTCAACCGTAATAGTAGTTTGGTAAAGATTTAATTCATATAATTGTCGTGAACGGGCTATCTATTTTAGAAGGTCCTATCTTGAGAATAAGCCAGGACCATGTTTCAAAAAGGACTAAACAAACCTTTGAGTTAAGTCTTCTATTGAAGGCATATGATTAAGAATGGTATTAACCTGCTATTGTTGCTTTGACTGAAACTGTTCTGCAATTTCATCTGCTTCATGTCATGTATGTACGTCAGGATCTGGAATGTTCTTCATGAATCATAAATGGTGATTATGTTACCTCCTTAGAAGAGTTCTATACGACATGTATGGACTCTGTATGGTTAGATATTAAGATTTCATGGAAAACGAATGACTACAATAGGTCCGTGGTGGAATATAGTAATGCTACAATGAGTCTATGAATAATAAGACGATGACAACTGTGAGAGTTGTATTGTAATGAATGTTGAGATTGAGTACCACTAATCGGGTCATGGTGATGTATAAGTTTTTATTGATAGTCTATTTAAGTCGATTATCTACCTATTAAATATTTATTCCTTCTTATCAATAGAGGGTCGTATTACTATACGAGGAAGGTTGCGATGCAAGCATAGAATTCTAATAATGATGATGTCTAGAATGAAATCCCAGATTCGATTTTCGGTGTCAAGGGAGTTTCAAAGGTAATTGTTTATAAGCTCGAGAAAGAGCATGGGTCCATAGAATGATGGATGGAATAGCAAAAATATTTAGGCATGTGAAATGCGATGCTCTAATACTTGATGTTGATATATATATATATATATATATATATATATATATATATATATATATATATATATATATATATATATATATGTTTTGTTCTCCTATAACAAACCTCTATAGTTCAGAGGTAGATTCCAAGCCAGATATTTTGTGGCAGTATTTTTACATATATACAATTCTCTTCAGTTCGTTCTTTTCTCTTCTTTTCATTTCATGTAAGCTGAGAAGAACAACCCTTCCAGAAGGGGAGGTATTGTCGAATGACTATCTATTTGTGTGATAGAAGCCTAGTAGGATACCACATGTTGTTTAATTGATTGTCAAGTACTAAAGGATGGCCAAGTTCTGTACTAATATGCAATAGAACAAGTGTTCATGATCATAGTGATCTCTCAACAAATTCCTTTACTTCTATATGATTGATCAACCTTTGGAAAATAGAAGCACCCGAAAAAGGAGTAGTAAAAGTATAGTGGTATTCAGAATGGAAACGCATTTGTGACACTAAGGTTGACGCATTTATTAAAAGGTTATAAAACTCTAGCGAGTAAAAGTATATCTAGAATAGTATTCTGTACGGAGGATGGTAACGCTTACGAACAAGAAAAGAAGGAGTATTGAGAAGCAAAAGCTATAGTGCAAGAAGCTATGATGAGAGTCTGTGCAATAGACTTGAAAGAATTTGGAATGATCATTTATCGCGAATTAAATTTTCTTACAAAAATAGATCGTATGTCAGTATCGAGATGTCGTCTTATGAGATCCTTGAGGGAACACAATGTCGATCTCCCTTATGTTAGGATGAAGTTGCAGAGCGCTAGATGCTCGGACCAGCAGTGGTCCAAAGGACCAGGATATAATAGTTCTAATCAGAGGACGGCTGGTAGTAGCCCAAGATGGACATCAGAAGTATGTTGATTTGACATGAAAGGACAAAGAGTAGGAAGTAGGGGACCTAGTGCAGTTATAGGTATTCCCTTGGAAAGGATGGATGAGGTTCGGAAAGAAAGGAAAGCTAAGCGCACGAATTGTTGGACCCTTTGAGGTTTTAAGACGTATTGGGAAGTTAGCATATGAGCTAGCCTTACCCCCGAACCTACAAAAAGTTCATAATGTGTTCCATATGTCAATGCTAAGGAAGTATCATCGGGATGCCAGACACATAGTGGAGTACGAGCAGGTGGATATGCAACCAGACCTGACTTACGTGGAGAAACCAGTGAAGATTATGGATAAGAAGGAGCAGGTGCTTCGGAACAAAGTGATCAAGCTAGTCAGAGAGCTATGGCAGAATCATAATGTGGAGGAATCAACTTGGGAACTAGAGAGTGCAATGCTAGAAAAGTACCCCCATTTGTATTCTATCTGATTCCGGGACGGAATCCTTTTAAGGAGGGGAGACTGTAATAACCCCAAAAATTTTGGACTTTTTGTAACCCTTATGAATAGTGATTTTGTTGATTATGCTGAATAAGAAAACTTTTCATACCACACTATATAGGGGTTCTTTTATTGATATTCTGAGATCTTATTTGTACCATATATGGTATATAAGTGTATGTGAAGGTCGTCAGAATCCAAATTCGAACACTTCGATTTTTCCCGAAAACCCACCAGATACAGAAAGAATTGAGTATAAGGTAACATGATGAGAAGGATTTAAATTCAAGGATTGTAAGAGAGGATCATAAAAAGGAATATAAAATATTGAGAAAGGTTTAAGGGAAACCCAAGTAATAAGATCCCGGATATGATCCCTCGAACGATAAACGCGAACGGAAGTTAAGCGAACCGTATAACAGATAAGCGGTCATTAGCCAAATAATCAAAGGTTAGTCAAAGAAGTTAGGGGATGATGATGTCATCACACCCACAAAAAGAAGACAAGTGTAACAAGATGACCTAAGCTTGATGACATAAGCATGACAAAGTGGGAAGGATTGGTTGGTTGATTGTGAGCCACACATTTTTTTTACCATGGTAACAATTAATTATCAAACAAAAGGAACCAACCAACCAACAAATATCATAAAAAAAATATAAATTGAAAGTTGACTTTCCCTTTTCAAGAAGAAAGCTCTCGGCCTTCCTTCCATTTCAAGGAGAAAAATTTCAAAAAACCAAGATCCAAGCCTTGTTAATTTGTGAGGTAATTATCTAAGGTCCCTTATACTTAGATATAGCTATCCTAGGAATCTAAGCTTCCATTTCCTTCACAATCTCTTTCAATAAATCATGGAAGAAGAGGGTGAATAGTGTTTTCAAGAACTTGAAACTTTTGATCTTGTGTTTTTGTTTAGATATAGCTTTTGTAAAGATTTTCAAAGTTTGTTTCAAGCTCCTTAGTTACTTCTACTCACCAAGGAAGGTATAATCTCTTACCCTATCCTTATTATTGAATATTTAGAGTTTTTTATGATTGGTATAGTCCATGCAAAGTATGATTCTTGTATATTTAGAGTGTGGTTGGATTTGTAATGAGTTTGAGTTGTAAATCTTGGATTATTGGTTAATGAACTTAAGTATAGCTTTTAGTTCATGTTTGGAAGTAGTATAAATTGGAAAATCTTAAGATGTTGGGACTGATGTAGTGAAGTTTGGATGGATTTTTGTTGTAATATTGATTGTGGGTTCATTTGTGGATTGATTGGAGTAGTTTAAAATCTGGTAATCGCGTAAACATAGCCATCGTAATGCCCGATTTACCTTAGACTGTTTTTGTTCTTAACTTCAGGACCCGTGAACTCACTGTTAGATTCTGACCATTATACATTTTATCTTTCTGTATTCTATTATAAAAACTCGTTCTTGATAGTTCATGTTATGAGCTTCGTTTTGATATGTGGTTCGCTTGAATCCGATGTACGGTTTAGGAGAAACGACCGTTTTAAGTAACGGCGTTTCCCGAACGAACCATTACCCCTTGTCTTACTTTGAAACCTTGGTTAAGGCCCTTAAATGACTAATTTGAGTATGAAACAATTATGTAAAGTGGATTAGGCATTTGGTAGAGTACTCGCGAAAGAATAGCCTTAAAATTCTTAATGGTTAATTTATTAAAAATGGTGGAGCCGAGAGTACTCGAGCGACTTAAGTGAACCGTTAAGCGCAAAAGCGAACGTTGGAGTCTAATTGGTTAAAGTCTAGATTCTTAAGCAACTTTGGTTTAATTCCAACTTATATGTTGTTTATAGGTTACCAGACTCGCCTCAGGCCTTTTACCACCCCCAGTCGCTCAGGCAAGTTTTACCCGTTATACTGTTGTTGTGATGTATATATGTATATGCATTATCTTGAGATAAGTGCATGATTGTTATTAGTAAATCTTGCTATATATTGGAGCATGCTGATATGGTATATATGCATACCTGTTTCGTAATCTTGATATCGAATTGTTGATTCAAATGCTTATAAGTTGCATAATACCTATGCTAGAGATAAGCAGTAGTTGCGTATACCCTTAGTATAGGGGACCCAAATGTGAACATTTTCTAAACCAGGAGTCGATGTTCCCGAGGATAATATATATATATATATATATATAGTTTTCAAAACTATTAATTGAATAAGGTTTATTCGATAACTTTATTTTATTTAATAAATATTATTTTGAATATTCATTCGAGGACTTATGACTCCGCTTATTTTATTAAATAATATTCTTTATTTTATTAAAGAATAATGTTTCGATAGTCAAACTTATTTTCGATTATTCAAATAAAGATCGTACTTTCGTATAAGTATATCTTTGATTATTTATTATTCATTTCAAGTATGAGTTGTAAAACTTCTACTTCAATTATTTTTATAAAGATTATCCTTTATGGGAATTTTATTTAAGTAATAATATTCAGATATTTTCTCCAACATTTCGGGACTGATTTATTTTATTAAATCAGCGTTACTCTAAACATTCTTTAAAATGTTTTCGAGTCTTCAAAATGATTTTTAAAAGTTAGAGCGGATCCCAAAACTCATTTTTAGATTTAAGATCTTCCTTTCGAAGGGGATTTAAATACTCGCTCAAAACCTGAGGGATCCGGCTCTGTGGTGTATTTTATATTCGCAATGAGGTTGCTATTTTGAGAAAACATTTTGATTACTTGCCCAATGTTCGCGAAGTAAGTCCATCTATTTGAGTCGGCATAAGCAACATGGGCTCAGTGGGCGTCCATGAAAGTGTAAGTGGCTCAGTGGGAGTCCTTCAATGCGTAAGTGGCTGAGTGGCAGTCCAGCATAGGTCTTAATGCGGCCAGGGTGATGACCAGTGGGGAATTCATCCATCTACTAGTAGAAAAGGTTACTTATTGGTACCTTTGCCTGATCAGCAAGATATCAGGTTTATGCCAAGGTTTTCTTCTTTCCAAATTCATTGGATATTATAACTCTGTTTATACTTTTCATAATAGAGGTTTCCAAGGAAATTATGAGATATATATAGGTGTATATATATATCAGGACTTAATGAAGTATCTCGTAACTTCATTTCTTCTGAATGATATTTCAAAGATTGAATCTGTTCAAATCTTATCTTGTAGTCTCATCTATGTGATGAACTTTTGAAACTGATTATACCTTGAACGGTGGTAGTTCAAGTATTATTCAGAAAATATATAAGTATATTGGAGTATCTCGTAACTTCACCTTTTCAACTTATATCTGGTTAATGATTATCTTATGCATGACAAATATTTTCAGAAAAACGTTGAGACAAGGTTAGATATATGAGAGCACCTTGCAATGATATTTTTATATAGTTATAAACTGGAACTCTATGTATATTATGCATTGAAAAGGATTCCAAGATTTTGAAAAGTATATATACATATATACTAAATATTTTACGACTTGGTCGCATTAAGAGATCAAACTTGGTTCATTTCTTCTTGACCAAGACTTTCATGAGTACTATGAGAATGCTCATATATTGTTAATTATAATACATATTATTTTGGTGGGCTTGTTGCTCACCCTTGCTTTCTTCTTTCATCACACAACAACATATAGAAAAGATGAACAAGACCAAGCTTCCAATTCGCAAACAGTTAGGAAACGTTCCGCAGTTTTCTAGAAGCGTTGATACCGCTGTAGCTTAGGTAGGAATTACCAATAGGCTAGGCTTCCAACTTTTGATGCACCAGACTTATGTATCTATATGAATTGTAATAATGGAAAGGAATATGTAAATTATTCAGAAACCCTTTTAAGGTGTAATGTTTTATAATTATGGAATAAAATGATTTGTGTTATTTTTGCATATTCATCTCTGAGACTATAACTTGTGGTGTGTGTATATTGTGGGGTCACAGTATGTAGTAGTTGGTTGATTATTAAGATTAAGTATTATTAAGGGAAATGGAACTCGTGACAACCCGGATCCCCGACTCCAGATTTGGGGGTGTTACAGTGTTTATATTGTATTAGGGCCAAGGGTATTTTAGTAATCTACTAAATCCCTTTTTGTGTTTGATTAATCCTTTCTTTTTACTCAAATAAGATAAAAATCAAATATAAAGTATATCTCTCTCGGAAAGTCGAAAATTATTGCAAATGACAATTTTAATACGTAGATCTCGAAATTAGTTTTCCAACCATTACTCATAAAAAACTTTTGAGCGAACAGTTGACTTTATATGATTTTCGCAAGTTCATGCTAATAATAGCATTTTATCACATAAAAATCAATTTAAAATACAACGACCATCAAATAAATCCGTCCATCATTTTTAAAAAGTCTCTAGGACTAATATGAAGATAACACAATAAATCCCATGCCTTTATCTTACTCAGATAATTTTATAAAAATGTGCGAAGGTTAAATAAACTTTATTTAAATCAAATAATTCCCTTAAATCCAGAAAAATGTCAACAGATCACGTAATCATGCACATGGACAAGCAACCACACATACAACACACCACAACTTATGTTTGATCATAAAATTTGTCCTTCTTTAATTTTATTCCTTTCTACGCATACCGGGTCACGTTCAGCCCGACGCTCAGCGTTTTAATTACGCTTCACAATATCGTTATTAACTGACATGTCATTAGAACACGTTACTTTACTCAAGCATTCATTTCACATAATAACACATAATTCACGTTTTTAATACCTTAATCCCTTTTTAGGACGGGTTTCGTTCTACTTGACGGCCCGACAACACAGCTTAAAATCTAAGCTGACTCTTTAAATTGGAACGCTTCTATTTACGCTCCTAGATTCTAATATACAGTAAAGACAATTAATCAACACTTAATCACATAATCATAATCACTTCACATAAATCACACTTTATTGACTTAATTCCGTCGCAAAATTCTCAGTCGTCACATTTGCACATGATCTCACCCAGGCATTGGGGACTACATTCAGAGCCACGGGAGTTGACATCCAGTGGCTAGTACTTGGTGAGGATTCGGTGTACCCGCCGCCTAACACTCCTGACACTTCACCCGTTGAGGGTGATGATCCTGATTCCGAGTAGGTATGCCTGATTCCTTACTATTACTTTCACCGAGGACAGTGAATATTTAATGTTTGGGGGTAGTAGTTAAGGACTATATATGTTTGTGTGTGTCCATATAGGTTACATATTCATGTTAGTTTAGTTCATATAGTTGCATATTTGCCATGTAATAGTTTTTTTTTTATTTTACATATTAGTATGTTGCATTGGCATTATAACATGATCCCTTAAGTTTACTTTTCCGATTGATTTGTGATATTGATGCTAGTGTAGTGATGTCATTGAGTGATGTTAAGTCTATCGAGTTGATTTGCATGCTAGAAACAATAAAATTTCACTAAGTCTTATAGGTTGCTTGAGTGTTAGATCATGATCATGTCTTATTTGTTTGTCGAGATTTAGTCACTTGTTTATATTTAGAATTTAGGATATTCTCTTAATGACAACATAACATGGATATTTGAAAATTGGAGAAAAAATTAGATTTCATTACTAGTTGTTGTGGCTAGGTGTCAAATGGCTAGTAGCCGGCTCATTTTATATGAGTAATCTAGGATTGAACGAGATGGAGCGAAACGCACTCGTTCAGAAATCATGTGACAAATAGAGAAAAAAATACATGTGTTATGCATAATTGATCACGAGTGGGCTTTTTAATACTCGAGTTATTAAGTTCTTAGGGGACTTTGTGCCTAGTGACCTAAGGCTTTTATAGTCTGGGATCTACTAACCTAACGCTCGCTACATGGGTATTATTGCACAAGTCTTTTGTGGACCTGACTCATTGCATGGTCAAATAAGCATATTTGTGATTGTTTATGTATTGTGAATAAAAGCATAAATCCGTGTAATAAATCTGATATAAAAATTGAAGTGTTGTCAGGCATTTTGAGTTTAGCTTTTATTCTATTTATAACCTCGTGATTTCCTTAATGAGTAGTGAGTCATGATTATTGATCTAGCTGTGATAGTATATCTTTAAGCATTTGCGCACACACACATATTTCGGGCTTGTAAGTTGAGTTGTGGGATTTGATTGATCTATGTGCGAATAACTGAATTTGTTGAGATATTGCTTGTTGGTTGGTTTAGTTAATCTGAGGGGATCGTTGCATTCATGTAGTTTGCATTCATGCATTTTTATTTATTATTCTTTGAGTCTGTTTATGCCTGAGGACAAGCATCGATTTAAGGTCCTCTTAGAATGCCCTATAAAGGCTTGAGCGAAACGCACTCGTTCAGAAATCATGTAAAAAAAATAGAGGATAAAAAAGAAAGAAAAAAATACATGTGTTATGCATAATTGATCACGAGTGGGCTCTTTAATACTCGAGTTATTAAGTTCTTAGGGACTTTGTGCCTAGTGACCTAAGGCTTTTATAGTCTGGGTTCCACTAACCTAACGCTCGCTACATGGGTATTATTGCATAAGTCTTTTGTGGACCTCATCATTGCACGGTCAAATAAGCATATTTATGATTGTTTATGTGTTGTGAATAACAGCATGAATCCGTGTAATAACTCTGATATAAAAATTGAAGTGTTGTCAGTCATTTTGAGTTTAGCTTTTATTTTATTTATAACCTTGTGATTGCCTTGATGAGTAGTGAGTCATGATTATTGATCTAGCTGCGATAGTATATCAGTAATCATTCGCACACACGCATATTTCGGGCTTGTAAGTTGAGTTGTGGGATTTGATTAATCTATGTTCGAAATACTGCATTTCTTGAGATGTTACTTGTTGGTTGGTTTAGTTAATCTGAGGGGATCGTTGCATTCATGCATTTTTATTTCTTGTTCTTTGAGTTTGTTTATGCTTGAGGACAAGTATCGGTTTAAGTTTGGGGGTGTGTTAAGTGGCATTTATGTCCACATAAAATGCTCTAAGGCTTGAATTGATGTTTTATACTCAAGTTATTTGTGTTTTTGATGTGTTTTTGGTAGTGTTTTGCATTTCAGGCATATATAAGGGATCGAGGTGATTTAGCATTTCTTTGATGCTAAAATGGTGTTAGGAAGGTGTCCTGGGAGTTTGCTCGTGGAAAGCCATCAAGAACCAGCAAATAAAAGAAGGCAAATCAGTTTTTTCCAGAAGGTCAGCGCGCTCGCACTGTGCTAGCGCGCGGCTGCGCCGAAGTTACAGAAGGACAACACGCCCGCGTTGATGAAGCGTGCGGTCGCGCCGTGTCGGGATAATAAAATCTTGTTTCAATTAGAAGACTGTTTTCTGTGCTTCTGGATTAATTGGTCTGCTATTTAAAGACAACTCATAAACGTTTTTTATAACAAAGCTTAAGGAGAAGACATCGAGAAGGCCTATAGCATAAATACAACCAAGGCGAAGAAGATATAGTTTATTCTTGTGATTCTTTATTTTAAGTTATAATCTTGGATGCTCATTTCTTATTTTGTTGAACCTGTACTCTTGTTTAACGTACTTTGTTTATTATTCATTTTATAAAGATCTAGTTTAATACACAATGCTTTCATCGAAACCCACGGTGATGATGAGTTCGGTTATGGGCTAATTGTTATCGCGGGGTTCTAGCGGATTTACTTATGGATTTCAATAGTTAATATGTTTTGATACCTCAATGTGTGGTGATTATATGATATCCTAGTATTGGTTGTGCTTATTCGTCTTATGAGCGTCGCGAACTTATAAGATAGTGTGTTAATCTCTAATGAAGCGGCAGTGAATTTAGAGGTTTAGAACTGGCATGCTAGCTTAGGTTCATATATTGATATGCATGATTCCTAGATAATTTTAACCATCTTACTTACCCTATATAATCATGATAGATAACTTGCACATTAAACTGTTATGTTGTCAAATTCTATAGAAATATAGGGTCTCAATATAATTGATGTCTATTCGGATTCTATCTCTTTTATGGATGTATGGTAGTAGGGTCTTCCTACAATGAAAGTTGGCGGTTACTAGTTTTGTGTTATCTGATTAGTGTCATCACCATTGCATGCTAAGGTTAAGAATAAAAAGGCTATTAAATGAAATAGTAATGAAGTTAGAATCCAATGTTTGTGTTATATAAGTAAATCAACCTTTTAATCTCTTAGTTAATTGCATGTTAGTTAATAATCTTAGTTATAAACAAAACCAAATTGTTATCATCTAAGTATTGAATAATAACCATATCATTGTTGCATAAGTACATTAATTGAAATTAACATAAACCAGTCTCTATGGGAACGAACTAAAATTCATTTTATATTACTTGCGAACGCATATACTTGCGTATATTATTAGCGCGTGTTAACGTCCTAACATCAAACCTCTGCTAGAAGACAGTCAAAGGCCAATGTGATCATGAAGCCCAAAAATCATTCATCAAAACATTCTATCAAGAATCCATTGGACCTAGTCTATGCAACTCCACATCCTGATGAAAAGAAATTGCTTGGTCACTCTATTGCAAACATCAAGGATCCCAAAGACTCAGTTTTAAAGAAAAGGATAGAAAAAGTCTACAAACATGGAAAATAAATTTGTGTGATGGCTGGACATCCATAATTTGTAGAAGTCAAGAAAGAAGAGAAACTGAAACTCAAGCATTAGAAAAGGAAGGTTGCCTTAGAAGCTAAGAATTAAGCTAAAAAGGTTGCTACCAAATCAGAAATTCAGAAGCCTTCCACAATAACTGAAACTGAGAAGAGTGAAGAACCAAAGAAAACCAGTAAAGGGGTATAGAAAGGAAAGATCAAAGAAGAAGAAGAAGAAGAAGAAGAAGAAGAAGAAGAAGAAGAAGAAGAAGAAGAAGAAGAAGAAGAAGAAGAAGAAGAAGAAGAAGAAGAAGAAGAAGAAGAAGAAGAAGAAGAAGAAGAAGAAGAAGAAGAAGAAGAAGAAGAAGAAGAAGAAGAAGAGGAAGAAGAAGAGGAAGAAGAAGAGGAAGAAGAAGAGGAAGAAGAAGAGGAAGAAGAAGAGGAAGAAGAAGAGGAAGAAGAAGAGGAAGAAGAAGAGGAAGAAGAAGAGGAAGAAGAAGAGGAAGAAGAAGAGGAAGAAGAAGAGGAAGAAGAAGAGGAAGAAGAAGAGGAAGAAGAAGAGGAAGAAGAAGAGGAAGAAGAAGAGGAAGAAGAAGAGGAAGAAGAAGAGGAAGAAGAAGAGGAAGAAGAAGAGGAAGACGAAGAGGAAGAGGAAGAGGAAGACGAAGAGGAAGAGGAAGAAGAAGAGGAAGAAGAAGAGGAAGAAGAAGAGGAAGAAGAAGAGGAAGAAGAAGAGGAAGAAGAAGAGGAAGAGGAAGATGAAGAGGAAGAGGAAGAGGAAGAGGAAGAGGAAGAAGAAGAGGAAGAAGAAGAGGAAGAAGAAGAGGAAGAAGAAGAGGAAGAAGAAGAGGAAGAAGAAGAGGAAGAAGAAGAGGAAGAAGAAGAAGAGGACGAAGAAGAAGAGGAAGAAGAAGATGAAGAGGAAGAGGAAGAGGAAGAGGAAGAGGAAGATGAAGAGGAAGAGGAAGAGAAAGAGGAAGAGGAAGAGGAAGAGGAAGAAGAAGAGGAAGAAGAAGAGGAAGAAGAAGAGGAAGAAGAAGAGGAAGAAGCAGAGGAAGAAGAAGAAGAACCTAAGCCAACCCAGTCTACTACTTCAAATCAACCAACCTTGCCCATAATGGAGCAAGTTGAATTCAAGGTCAATCCTGAGATAAATTTTCATGGTGAACCAATAATTCCTAGGAATTAACCAAAAGACTAGGAAAGCCTATTAATCCCTGATCTTAATCTCCCAATTCCAACCTCCTGTAAAAGAAAAAAGAACATACCAAACAAACTAGTCAAATCTATTTCATTCAAATTCAAAAATCTACCCAAGCCCAAACCTATAGTCAACAAAGGAGATCAACTAGTCATTTGTGACATTAAGGAGTTCTCAGACATCAATCTCTATCTGGATGAGCTGGATAAAGTGAGAGCTATTGATGCCCACAACAGACTTCCAGAAAGACTTGTGTTCAAATACAAGGGTGGAAAGGAATTTACTTGGCCTCTTCATAGAATTCTCAATGAAGGCTATTTTGTCTTAGTAAAGCTTTTCTCTGCATTCAAGAAAATCTTTGGATTCAACATGGTTATTAAAAAGGAGATTCTCAATAAAATTGAGCAAATAAGGCAAGGCTAGAGAGACCCAAGTGCACTACCAAGAGTTCTAACCATCCCTTTCACTGGAAATAGAGTGCACTTGAGGCCATATTGGCTATGGAGTTCAAGGATGAAAAGAACACTAGAAGATTCTTCAGATTAGAAGATCGGTTAAAAAATTTCAAGTAATGAAACTCTCAAGGAAATGCAGGAGATGCTGGATCAATCTAATCAAGATGAATTTGAATTCTATAGACAACTCCAACACCAGATTGAAGAGAATAATGAAAAGCTGGGAAAGAAGACTAGACATTCTAAAAGAAAAGATTAATTTTCTCATACTAGAGGAGCACCTTGAACAAAGCCTGTAAGACTTGTGTTAACTTTTTTTTTATCAATTTTCAATAAATTGCAGCACTTATCATTTTATCTTCTATTGAATGAACATTTTGTAGGAGGTGTTTTGTTATCATCAATTCAACCTAAATTTATGCCTACAACTCTAGTAGACATAAATTTGGGGAGATTGTTAGGAATATGTTGTAGATTATGATATGCTACAAAAATACCTTAGTAGATTTGATTAAGTGTGATTGTAGCTTTCAACGAATAATGTACTATGTCATCCGTTGAAAGAGTGTCTTATGTTTAAATAAGTTTTGGTAGCACATTCCTACATATTGTAATGCTTTAGAGAACTAGAAGTTGCAGGATATTTTAAGTCATGTTGACTACCAGATTGATATGCAAAATAGGCTGGCTAATTGTAAATATTAGATGCCTTGTAATCTTTCATAAGTGAAATAGAGTTAACTGCTACGAAGATACTCTCAACGGATGTTCAACAAGGTTTCAACGGATGATCAACCAGACTCTCAATGGATGATCCAATAAAGTCTCAACGGATGATCCAACAGAGTTTCAACGGATGATCAAATTCAAAAAGCAGTTGATAGTGACTTGACAGTTACATGGGTTGATTGTATGTGATAAGTGGCATTTTATACCACTTAGAACGTCTTATAATAGCTTAAATTGGTGTCTTGAAATCAAGTATTTTGTGTATTTCAGGGTATTAATTGCATTTCGGGAGAGATTTCATCAATAATAAGCCTTGGCATATGTTTAGCATTGCAAGTGGGAAGATAGGAGCAGATTGCAGCGAAGAAACGGGAGAAAAACAGATCAATTTCCAGTAGGGGGCTGAGCGACCGCTTAGGAAGCTGAGCACCCGCTCAGGAATGCTGAGCGGCCGCGCAGGGACGGATTTTCAGAATTAATATATTAGACTCCTATTTATGTTTGACTTCCAACTTCTGAGTTAGCTGGGCGGGCCGCGCAGGGACGGATTTTCAGAATTAATATATTAGACTCCTATTTCTGTTTGACTTCCAACTTCTGAGTTAGCTGGGCTTTATGGAACTCCTATATAAGTAGATTTCAGAGACGTTTCACAAATGTTGGATCGTAGTATTAATCGAAGAGCAAGGAGACAAGGAAGAAGACCGTTTTAGCACACCGTAATGAAGAGGAAGCATATTTATTTGTGATTCTTTATTTCGTTGTAACGTTGGATGCTAGTTTTCTTTACTTTGAACCTATTTACTCTTGTGACGTACTCTGGTTTAATATAAGTAGTTTTAGTTATTATTTTCATGTGTTATTATCATGTTTTCATATGAACCCATGATGACGATGAGTGCTATCATGGGCTAATTATGATCATGGGGTCGTAATGGATTTACTATAGAATTCTTTAGTTAGTTGTTTAATACTTTAGTGTGTGATGATTGTATGATATCTAGTATTGGTTGTGTGTATTCGTCTTATGTGGGTCACAAAAATATAAGATAGGGTGTTAATCTCTTGTGAAGCGACAGTGGATCTTGAGATTTAGAACTTGCCATGCTAGCATAGGTTCATGTAAGAGTATGCATGATTAGTGGGTAACTCTAACCGTTTTATTCGCCCTGTGTAATCAAAAGGAATAACTTGTGCTTAAATCATTATGTTGTCAATTTCTGTAGACATATAGGGGCTCAACATAATTGATGCATATTCAACTTCTATCTTAATTGTGGATGCTTGGTAGAATGATATTAGTACAATGAAAGTTGGCTTTTATCAGTTTCGTGTTATTCGATTAATATCATCACTGTTGCATGCTAAGGGTAATAACAATAGCTATTGAAGGAAGTAGTAATGAAGTTGTGATCTCATGAGTGTTTTAATATTGTTAATTCAAGTGTTAATTAAGTGCTTAATTCTAGTAGTTAATTATAGTTAATAATTAGTTAATCAAATCTAAGTGTTGTTGTCTTAACATTGAGAAGTAGTCATGCATTGGTGAGTGAGTTTAATTGAACATAATTAGTCTGAGTCTCTGTGGGAACGAACTAGAAAGTATTCTATATTACTTGCGAACGCGTATACTTGCGTGTGTTATTAGCGCATATTTTCGCCCTAACAAGTTTTTGGCGCCGCTGCCGGGGACTCGGCGTATTTTTTTAGTTTATGTGCTTACCATCATTGGTCATTAGGACTCAGTGATTAAGACGTGTTACTTATTATTTCCGGTTGTGTTTCAGGTACTTTAGCGAGCATTTATGCAAACTTGTTCTCGTACTCGCAAGAGGACTTTAGATACGGCGGAGGAGACAGACGAAGTTCTTGATATTTCAGAGAAGATAGATTTTGAAGATTCGGATTCAGGAAGTGAGCAGAAAGAACCAGTAACCATGGGTGATCGTTTAGTTCCGGCAGATCCAGCTCTTATGGACTTTTCTCGGCCCAAAATTGATGACATTCAGTCTAGCATCATGCACCCGGCTATTGAGGCCAATAACTTTGAAATCAAGTCGGGCACTATTCAGATGGTGCAGAATTCTGTTTCTTTCAGAGGTGCTGCGACTGAAGACCCCAACATGCACATAAGGAATTTTGTCGAGATCTGTAGTACTTTCAAATATAATGGTGTGACTGATGAGGCTATCAAGCTGAGGCTTTTCCCATTCTCTCTGAGGGATAAAGCTAAGGACTGGTTACATTCTGAACCTGCTGGGTCTATCACTACTTGGAAAGATCTTGCGCAAAAGTTTCTGGTGAAGTTTTATCCAATGGCGAAGACTGCTGCTATGAGGAGTGCTCTTACTCAGTTTGCGCAGCAACCTACAGAATCTATGTGCGAAGCTTGGGAGTGCTACAAAGAGATGTTGAGAAAGTGTCCACATCATGGAATGCCTGATTGGATGGTGATCACTGGTTTCCATAATGGTTTGGGGGCCCAATCTCGGCCCATGCTCGATGCAGCAGCTGGAGGCGCCTTATGGGCCTAAAGCTATACTGAGGCTTATAATCTTATTGATATTATGGCTGTAAATTGTTGGATTTTAATCACAGCGGAGGCATGGTAAAACACTTTTACACATATAAAATCCAAATAAAAGCATATAAATCATGGTAAAAACATATGAATCGATTACTAACCTTTAATATGCGATCCAAAAGCAACGATCGGAGATCCTTAGCAGCTGCTCGTCAAACGTGAAGCACTCCACCGGTATCCACCAAGAAAACGACGTTAAGGAGGAGGAGGAGGTGGAGAGAATTAGGTTTTCTAAAACTTTTGGGTTTTTGGGTTAGAATAAAAATAGGGTTTATAATAGTATATTTATAGGCAATATTTTCAGCTGAAATTTTCCCATAAAATATTATTATTATTAACCCATTTATTATTCTCATTAATAATTAAAACACCTTTTAATTATTAATCCTTTTTCTAAACACTTTAGAAATAATTCTCTCTCTTGATTTAATTTCTAAAAATTAAATCCTTTAATTAATAATATTAAGAACTTTTCTTAATTAATTTATAATCAATTAAATCTCATTTAATCAATTATTAAATTTGCCAATTAATTATTTATTTCATAAAAAATAATTATTAGCCATTATTAATTAATTCCTCCACCATTAAATCATTCTCTTTTTATGGTATGACCCTGTAGGTTCAATATTAAGCTGGTAGTAGAAATAAATAATAATAAAACTATTTTATCATTATTTATATAAATTCTCTAATTTATCAAATATGATTAATTTATCAATCACATTTATTCTACATCGTGAGGGATACTTCTCAGCATATCGCGACTATCCGGATAATACGAATTCACTGCTTAGAATACCAAGAACCTATTCAGTGAATAGTTACCATACAATAAACTCCTTCTACCCTACAATGTCCCGATTAAATACAAGGCATGGATCTCGTGTCAAGCCTATCTAATTCAATCACTTGCTTACCATTTACTATGCTTAGTTCTATGCAAATTAGAAACTCCTTTCTAATTTCATTCACTCTGGCCAGAGATTCCTGAACTAGTATAAGTGGATCAGCCTTGAACATTCGCTTCCTTCACTGGAAGGGGTAGATCCTTTATTGATCATACACTATCTTCGTGTACAAATTCCTATACCCAGTAGAGCCCTAATAATTGTCCCTGGAGACTAAAAACTAAACCAAAGCATAGTTCAGTGTACACAAGATGACTATGATGACCTCAAGTCTAAGGATACTTGTACAACTATCACTATGTGAACAACTACTGACACGTGAGTGAACTCCATCAGTTGTTCAGTTGTGCGAGTCATGTTCAGTGAACTTATTCTATAATAAGCACCTATATACTAGCTATAGTGTCACCACACAAATGTCTATGAGAACAGACATCCTTCATAATGAAGCAAGCATAGTATGTACCGATCTTTGCGGATTATTAATTACCAGTTAGTAATCCTATGATCAGGAACTATTTAAGTTTAGAGTTATCATCTTTTAGGTCTCACTATTATGATCTCATCATAATTCATAAAAAGCATTACTCTAAACTATGGTATATCTTATTTAAACACTTAAATAGATAAAGCCCGTAATAAAAATAAAACAAGTCTTTTATTAATATCAATGAAATCAAAACAGATTACACAGGAAGTTATTCCTAAATCCTAATACATGATTGGACTTAGGACATATTCCTTTCAATCTCCCACTTGTACTAAAGCCAATCAATCTGGTATCTAATACCCATCTAGTCTTTATGACGATCAAAGTGACTTTCAGAAAGTAGCTTTGTGAGTGGGTCTGCTATGTTATTATGTGTGTCAATTCTATTTCAATACAACACAAGAAATGTTATCGCGCTCCCACTAACCCTTTTGGAGACACATGGTTCATCTACGTTTTTCATAAAACCAAACTCTTTGATTGTCTCATCAAAACGGATGTTCCATCTACGAGAAGCTTGCTTTAAACCACATATGGTTCGCAGCAGCTTACACACTAGGTTTTCATTTCTCTTGGAAAGAAAACCATCTGGCTATTTGCCAGATATCATAGTCGTAGTAAGCAGCATTCGCAAGCAAAATCCGAACTGATTTTAACAGGGATACAGGTAAAAGGTTTCATCAAAGTCAATCCATTGCCTTTGTTTGAATCCTTTTCCCAAAAGCCTGGCCTTAAAGGTCTCCACCTAGCCATCTGCTCTAATCATTCTTTTGTATCCCGTATACATAGATTTCATTCTGGATTTCATGGCACTATGCCATTTCTCTGAGTCAACACTACTCATAGCCTCATTATAGGTCATAGGGTCATCATCATCAATGATCGACAACTCATTGTCATTCTCAATGACAAGGCCATATTACCTCTCAGGTTGGCGAGACACTCTCCCTGACCTACAAATGGGCTGTTCCACAGAAGGTTGTTCAGTCAGAACAGGTGTTTCCACTTGATCCGTATTAGTTTGTGCTTCTTGAACTTCATTAAGTTCAATTTTGCTCCCACTGTTTCCTTCAAGGATAAACTCCTTTCCCAAGAAGGTAGCATGTCTGGAGACAAACACCCGATGATCGGTGTAAAAGTAATACCCTAAAGTCTCTTTAGGATATCCCACAAAACTACATTTTACGGATCGATATTCCAGCTTATCTGGGTCAACTTACTTGACATAAGCTGGACATCCCCAAATCTTAACGTGTTTAAGACTCGGTTTCCTTTCTTTCCATATCTCATACGGAGTTTGAGGAACAGATTTGGAAGGCACCTTATTCAGTAAATATGTTGAGGTTTCCAATGCGTAACCCCATAGGAATACTGGAAGATTTGCATAGCTCATCATGGACCGAACTATGTCTAACAAAGTTCGATTTCTCCTTTCAGATACCAATCTGGAGGCGTCCACTGGGAGACTATACCATTTACTTTGAGATAATCCAGAAACTCTCCATTCAAGTATTCACCACCTCGATCTGATCGAAGAAATATAATACTATGTTTGGTTTGTTTCTCCACTTCATACTTATATTCCTTGAACTTTTCAAAGGCTTCAGACTTGTGTTTCATCAAATACACATATCTGAATCTAGATCTATCATCTATGAAAGTAATGAAGTACACAAATCCTCCCATGGCTTGCGTAGACATTGGTCCACATACATCTGTGTGTACCAATCCTAGCAAATCTGCAGCCTTCTCTCCATGTCCACTAAATGGAGATTTGGTCATTTTACCCAATAGACAAGACTCGCATGTAGGATATGATTCAAAATCAAAGGGGTCTAGTAACCCTTCCTTATGCAATGTCTGAAGTCTATTTTCACTAATATGACCTAGCCTACAGTGCCATAAATAGGTCAGATTTTCATCATCTCGTTTCTTTTATTAGTTTGTTCAATCTGAAGTAAATTATGTCACATTTATACAGACCATTATTTAAAGTACCACGTCTATAAAGAATATTATCTCTAAGAATAGAACATTCATTATTCTCAATAATAAATGAAAATCCAGCCAAGTCTAACATGGGCATAATATTCCTCACAATCGAGGGAACAAAATCACAATTATTTAAAACAATAGTCTTGCCCGTAGGCATATGTAAATGAAATGATTCTATATCTTCAGCAGCAACTCTTGCTCCATTTTCCATCAGTACAATCACCTCCTCTTCCTCAAGAGTCCTACTTCTCCTTGGTTCCTGCAACAAATTGCAGATTTGAGAACCACAGGCGGTATCTAATACCCAAGTAGAAATTTGATTTAATGACGTATTCACTTCTATCATGAACATACCTGAATCAGAAGCGGTAGTCTCACTACCCTTCTTCTTCTTCAACTCTGCAAGGTAAACCTTTCAGTTCCTCTTTCAGTGCCCCACCTTGTTACAGTGAAAGAAAACAACTTTGCTCTCGGGGTCTTCAGCTTTTGGTGGAACCGGCGTTTTCTCACCTACTTTCTTCTTCTTGGAAGGGTTCCTCTTCCTTTTCTTAGGATTGGAACCTTCACCAATTAGAAGAACAGAACTCTTCTTTGGGGGGAAATTCGATTCCGCAGTCTTCAACATGTTGTGGAGTTCAGGCAGGCTGACATCCAACTTATTCATGTGAAAGTTCACAACAAACTGCGAGAAGGAACTCGGAAGCGATTGCAAGACCAAGTCTTGGCTCAGCTCCCCATCCATGGCAAAACCAAGTTGTCCAAGACGTTCAATCAAATTGATCATCTTAAGTACATGGTCATTCACAGATGATCCCTCAGACATCCTACAACCGAACAGCTCCTTCGATATCTCATATCGAGCTGTCCTCCCTGCCACATCATACAACTCTTGTAGATGCATGAGGATAGTGTGAGCATCCATATGCTCATGTTGCTTCTGTAGCTCAATGTTCATGGAAGCTAGCATGATGCATTGAGCAACATTTGCATCATCTATCCACTTACGATACACAACATGTTCATCATTATGCGCATCGCTAGCAGGTTCAGTAGGCTTAGGTGAGTCAATCACGTATTCCAGCTTCTCTATCCTGAGAACAATTCTCAAGTTTCGAAGCCAGTCAGCATAATTAGGACCAGTCAATTTGTGAGCATCTAGTATGCTCCTGAGTGATAGTGCAGAAGACATAACGTACAAAGTAAATCTGTAAATGATAAACACATAACAACACTTAGCAAATATTCGATTTCATTTCAAAACACTATATGAATCGGGTCTTTATTCATAAGTGGCTCCCACTAGTTTATCTAATTTATTCAACCCCCTACGTGAAAAATTAAGCATTCATAATGCTAGTGGGAATAGGGATCCTACATTCCATCACACAACCTCGGCTGTGGCACGAAACGCCATGTAATGTTTAATAGGAAGACAACTCTTGTCAATTACATCTTATGTTATTCCCTAATCAAACTTTAGCCTCTTGAATAATTGAGTCACGGCTGTGGCACGACAAACTCAATATTCTAAGTCAAGTCTAACCCAACATTCCGTACAATTGAATCAGTCCCCAAAGGCCCACGGCTGTGACACGTAACGACCTTTAGATTCTTATTCAATGTACACATCTTTATGTAATAGACAAGTATTTCTTATTTTGAAATCAAAGCCCTCGGCTGTGGCACGAAATGACAATGATTTAAAAATAAGAACTACTTTCTATCATGTTGGAAGGCTATGACCGACACAAGCCCGTTGTGTCATTGGCCAATTACTACTTGATATTATTTAATTTTAGAGGGATTATATTACGTTACAATCATAATCATATTATAAAGAGATTCTTCCTTTTAAATTAAATATTTCAAATCAATAATCGATAATCAGATGATTCCCAGATCGGGTGGAGCATTGTCAAGAGGCGTCACTTAATAACCCTTTCTTACAAATAGAAATCTGTTGTTGACAGAATCATCCTTTCTCTCATATCGAAAATTCATATTCAATTACGTGTTTCACAAACACAAGAATCTCATGATTGTATTCATAATATTATTATTAAGGTTATGAAACAATTTCACTATACTAGGTTGTCTAACAAACGCCTTATGTTCATTTAAGTTCACCTAAATCTATCATCGCATGATAAACTAAGCATATATCACATATATCAACATGAATAAACATCAAGGTAGGTATGTTACATCATCTAGTATATTGTTCTAAGCATTATACATCTCTATGTATCACATGAAGCATTTAAAAGCAGTTAAAACAATCAAAAATAGCTTTAAAAATACTTCTGTTAGCTATAAACAGCTCGAAACAATTTCTTAAAATATCATATAATATACCATTAGAAGCGTCTCGAAAAGACGAATCCAACGGCACCAAAAATGCCCTATTCTGAGCTGCCACGCGCCTGCACGCGCCGAAAGAAGGTCTCCCACGTGCTCCCAGGCGCACACGCGCTGACAGACGCGTGTCACACCGCCGCCCACACGCGCCCAAAACCCTACGCTAACGTCAGCATGACGTCATCTGATGACGTCAGCATGACGTCATCTGATGACGTCAGCGTGACGTCAGCACTGCTTGACCGTTGACCAGCGCGTGTCTGCCACGCGCCGCGCGTGGTACACGGGCGCGTGTACCCCACGCGCGCACGGCAGACGCGCGGTCCTCCTTCCTGCGTCGACTGTGCCGCCTGACAATTCTCGATTCCCGTGCCTTTACTTTTCTGTCTTTCTCCGTGCAACATTCAACACAGATTATGCAGACAACAGCAGTACAGATATATATATACATATTACATACTAACAAATAATATATCTATACATCATAAAATTATGAAAAAAATACCCAGACGATCTACAACACTTGTAGAACCCAGATTAACATTCAAAATTATTCTGAGAAACGATTTCTCATCAAACAAAATTAATCCATAATATAACTTGTAAAAATCATAATTAATTCATACAAGCACATAAAATTCTGAAATTTTTACCACAGATCTATATGCATACAACCTATGCTCTGATACTAATGTTGGATTTTAATCGCAGCGGAGGCATGGTAAAACACTTTTACACATATAAAATCTAAATAAAAGCATATAAATCGTGGTAAAAACATATGAATCGATTACTAACCTTTAATATGCGATCCAAAAGCAACGATCGGAGATCTTTAGCAGCTGCTCCTCAAACGTGAAGCACTCCACCGGTATCCACCAAGAAAATGACGTTAAGGAGGAGGAGGAGGTGGAGAGAATTAGGTTTTCTAAAACTTTTGGGTTTTTGGGTTAGAATAAAAATAGGGTTTATAATAGTATATTTATAGGCAAAATTTTCAGCTGAAATTTTCCCATAAAATATTATTATTATTAAACCATTTATTATTCTCATTAATAATTAAAACACCGTTTAATTATTAATCCTTTTTCTAAACACTTTAGAAATAATTCTCTCTCTTGATTTAATTTCCAAAAATTAAATCCTTTAATTAATAATATTAAGAACTTTTCTTAATTAATTTATAATCAATTAAATCTCATTTAATCAATTATTAAATTTGCCAATTAATTATTTATTTCATAAATAAATAATTATTAGCCATTATTAATTAATTCCTCCACCATTAAATCATTCTCTTTTTATGGTGTGACCGTGTAGGTTCAATATTAAGCCGGTAGTAGAAATAAATAATAATAAAACTATTTTATCATTATTTATATAAATTCTCTAATTTATTAAATATAATTAATTAATCAATCACATTTATTCTACATCGTGAGGGATACTTCTCAGCATATCGCGACTATCCGGATAATACGAATTCACTTCTTAGAATACCAAGAACCTATTCAGTGAATAGTTACCGTACAATAAACTCCTTCTACCCTACAATGTCCCGATTAAATACAAGGCATGGATCTCGTGTCAAGCCTATCTAATTCAATCACTTGCTTACCATTTACTATGCTTAGTTCTATGCAAATTAGAAACTCCTTTCTAATTTCATTCACTCTGGCCAGAGATTTCTGAACTAGCATAAGTGGATCAGCCTTGAGTATTCGCTTCCTTCACTGGAAGGGGTAGATCATTTATTGATCATACACTATCTTCGTGTACAAATTCCTATACCCAGTAGAGCCCTTATAATTGTCCCTTGAGACTAAGAACTAAACCAAAGCATAGTTCAGTATACACAAGATGACAATATGACCTCAAGTCTAAGGATACTTGTACAACTATCACTATGTGAACAACTGCTGACACGTGAGTGAACTTCATCAGTTGTTCAGCTGTGTGAGTCATGTTCAGTGAACTTATTCTATAATAAGCACCTACATACTAGCTATAGTGTCACCACACAAATGTCTATGAGAACAGACATCCTTCATAATGAAGCAAGCATAGTATGTACCGATCTTTGCGGATTATTAATTACCAGTTAGTAATCCTATGATCAGGAACTATTTAAGTTTAGAGTTATCATCTTTTAGGTCTCACTATTATGATCTCATCATAATCCATAAAAAGCTTTACTCTAAACTATGGTATATCTTATTTAAACACTTAAATAGATAAAGCCCGTAATAAAAACAAAACAAGTCTTTTATTAATATCAATGAAATCAAAACAGATTACACAGGAAGTTATTCCTAAATCCTAATACATGATTGGACTTAGGACATATTCCTTTCACAAATGAGCATCAAAACCCAACTCAAAGGATGATGCATGGGAAGGTAGCAGGTATTCTGGAAGTCAATGCAGCTACAGCTATTGCAGCGCAGCTCCAAGTGCTGTCTATGAAGGTCGACTCTCTAGCCACCTATGGGGTCAATCAGATAGTTATGGTCTGTGAGCTTTGTGCAGGTTCTCATTCTAAGGATCAGTGTTCTCTTGTTAATGAATATGTTCAGTATGTGAACAATTATCAGCGACAACAGCATCCTGTGCCATCTACTTATCATCCGAACAACAGAAATCATCCAAATTTCAGTTGGAGTAATAATCAGAATGCTATTCAGAAACCATATCAACAAGGCGTAAGTAAACAGTTCAATCCACCTGGATTCCAGCAACCACAGCATTATGCTCAAAGGCAATCATATCCTCAACAAGGAGGTGCAGCTCCACCCTCTGGTGCTAATTTTGAGGAACTTAAGATTTTGTGCAAAAGTCAGGCAGTTTCTATCAAGACTCTGGAAAATTAAATCAGACAAATAGCCAATGCAGTGCTCAATCGCCAACCTGGCACACTTCCCAGTGATACTGAAGTGCCAGGCAGGAAGGAAGCTAAAGAGCAAGTCAGGGCTATTACCTTAAGGTCTGGAAAAGTTGTTGATGCTGAAAAAGCAAAAGAATGAGAAGCTGAAGTTGGTGATGAAGAAGCTAAGCAAAAGGAGAAAGCGGCGGAACCAAGGAAGACTACTGTTGAACACACTCTTCTTGAGGGTAATACAGGGGAGAAACAGCTCTATCATCCACCACCTTTCCCTAAGAGATTGCAACAACAAAAGCTGGATAAGTAGTTCGGTAAGTTTCTGGAGGTGTTCAAGAAACTTCACATCAATATACCCTTCGCTGAGGCTCTGGAGCAAATGCCTAGTTATGTGAAATTTATGAAGAGTATTCTTTCAAGGAAGATGAAACTGGATGACCTTGAGACCGTTGCTCTAACGGAAGAATGCAGTGCTGTGCTGCAACAAAAGTTACCTCCAAAGCTTAAAGATCCAGGTAGCTTCACCATTCCTTACACCATTGGCAAGTTATCTTTTGACAATTGCCTGTGTGATTTGAGAGCAAGCATCAATCTGATGCCGTTGTCGATCTTTAAAAAGTTAAATTTTCCTGATCCAAAGCCCACCTACATGTCTCTACAATTGGTCGATCGTTCTATTACTTTCCCACGAGGCATAGTGGAGGATGTGCTAGTAAAGGTGGATAAGCTCTTCTTTCCTGCAGACTTTGTTATTCAGGATTTCGAGGAAGATAAGAAGATTCCCATAATCTTGGGAAGACCTTTCTTGGCTATAGGCCGTACCTTGATAGATGTGCAGAAAGGTGAACTTACTATGCGGGTGCAGGATCAGGATGTGACATTCAATGTATTCAAAGCAATGAAATTCCCTACAGAAGATGAGGAGTGCTTAAAAGTGGATTTGATTGATTTTGCGGTTACTTCAGAACTTGATCATATGCTAATGTCTGATGCATTAGAGAAGGCTTTAGTGGGGGATTTTGACAGTGATGATGAGGATGGAAATGGGCAACTACAATATCTAAATGCTTCTCCCTGGAGGCGAAAGCTAGACATGCCATTTGAAGCTCTGGGTACTTCTGACCTCAAAAATGCTGAAGGAAAGCTCAAACCATCTATTGAGGAAGCACCTAGAGTGGAGCTTAAACCATTGCATGAACACTTGAGGTATGCTTTTTGTAATAACCCCAATTTTCGGAAATTTTTGAAACCTTGATGAATAGTAACTTTTGCTGATGATGCTGATTAAGGAAAATTATCAGACCACACTATATAGGAGTACTGTTATGAAAATTTTAAGATCGTATTAGTATTTCATAAAGTAAATAAGTGTATGTAAAGATCGTGAGAATCCAAATTCAAACACTTTGATTTTTCCCGAAAATCCACCAGATACCGAAAGAATTGAGTATAAGGTAACATGATTAAAAGGATTTAAATTCAAGGATTATAAGAGGGGATTATAAAAGGAATATAAAATATTGAGAAAGGGTAGGGGAACCCAAATAATAAGATCCCGGATTTGAACCCTCGAACGATAAACGCGAACGAAAGTTAAGCGAACCGTATAACAGATCAGCGATCATTAGCCAAGTAATTAGGAGTTAATCAAATGGGTTAGTGGATGATGATGTCATCACACTAATAAGAGGAAGACAAGTGTAACAAGATGACATAAGCATGACCAAATGGGAAGGGTTGGTTGGTTGATTGTGAGCCACATAATTTTTACCATGGTAAAAGGTTAATTAACAAACAAAAGGAAGCAACCAAGCAAACACATTTATTTCTCCCCCCCATCACCTTGCTCACGGTTTTTTGAAGAAAAACAAGAAGAAAAATTTCCAAACCCAACCTCCACTCAATCATAATTCAAGAGGTTTGTTTTCTTGAATTCTATATTTCATAACTAAGAAGATTCCAAGGGTTTGAGTGCTTGAATCCAAAGTTTGCTAGCTCAAATAAATCATTTTAGTTTAGGGTGAATAGTAACTTTCAAGAACAAATTTTTGATTCTTGATTTTATTTGTAAGGTTAAGGTAGCTTAAGCATAGATTGAGGCTTCCATGGGCATTCCAAGGATCTTTCATTGATTAAAAGCTTCAAGGAAGGTATAAAACTTCAAACCCTTGTTTTACTTTGAATATTTAGGAGTGGGTTTGATTAATATAGTTCATGAGAAGCATGATTCTTGTGTGTTTAAAGTTTGGTTGGGTTTGTAGTGATTGGATTTTAATTGAGGTGTTGATGATTGTTAATGGAGGAGTAGTAGTTTAAATGTTTAAGCATGAATTGAACCTTGTTTGATTTAGTAGTTTCGTTGAATTTGAAGATAGTATGATATTGGATTAAATTGAGATTCTTGGGCTTATTATGACTGAAATCAGTAGCATTGATGTGTATCTTGAGTTGTTGTTGATTGGTAGTTGGATTGATATGATTTGGAATGGTAAACTTTGGGAAATCGCGTAAACATAGCTGTCGTAATGCCCGATTTACCTTAGACTGTTTTGTTCTTAACTTCAGGACCCGTGAACTCACTGTTAGATTCCGACCATTGCCATGTTTAGATAGTTCATGTTACGAGCTTCGTTTTGATGTGTGGTTCGCTTGAATCCGATGTACGGTTTAGGAGAAACGACCGTTTTAAGTAACGGCGTTTCGCGAACGAATCATTACCCCTCGCCTTACTTTGAAACCTTGGTTAAGGACCTTAAATGACGAATTGGAGTATGAAACAATTATGTAAAGTGTATTAGGCAGTTGGTAGAGCACTCGCGAAAGAATCGCCTTAAAATTCTTAATGTTAATTTATTAAAAATGGTGGAGCCGAGGGTACTCGAGCGACTTAAATGAATTGTTAAGGGTATAAGCAATCATAAGAGAACGTTAGAGTCAAATTGGTTAAAGTCTAGATTCTTAAGCGACTTTGGTTTAATTCCGACTTATGTTGTTGTTCATAGGTTATCGGACCCACTCTAAGCTTAAGTCTATCCGGGAACACTCAGGCAAATTTTCTACCCGTTATACTGTTGTTGTGATGTATATATGTATATGCATTATCTTGTGATAAGTGCATGATTGTTATTAACAAATCTTGCGATATATTGGAGCATGCTGATATGGTATATATGCATGTCTATTTCATAATCTTGATATCTAATTATTGATTCGATTGCTTATAAGTTGCATAATACCTATGCTAGAGATAAGCAGTAGTTGCGTATACCCTTAGTATAGGGGACCCAAAGGTGAACATATTGCTAAACCGGGAGTCGATGTTCCCGAGTATAATATATATATATATATATATTTATTTATTTATTTATATATATATAGATATAGTTTTCAAAACTATTAATCGAGTAAGGTTTATTCGATAACTTTATTTTATTTAATGAATATTATTTTGAATATTCATTCGAGGACTTATGACTCCGTTTATTTTATTTAATGAATATTATTTTGAATATTCATTCGAGAACTTATGACTCCGTTTATTTTATTTAATGAATATTATTTTGAATATTCATTCGAGAACTTATGACTTCGCTTATTTATTAAGTAATATTCTCTATTTTATTAAAGAATAATGTTTCGATAATCAAACTTATTTTCGATTATTCAAATAAAGATCGTACTTTCGTATAAGTATATCTTTGGTTATTTATTATTCATTTCAAGAATGAGTTTTAAAACTTCTACTTCAATTATTTTTATAGAGATTATCCTTTATGAGAATATTATTTAAATAATAATATTCAAATATTTTCTAATATATCGGGACTGATTTATTTCATTAAATCAGCATTACTCCAAACATTCTTAAAAATGTTTTCGAGTCTTCAAAATGATTTTTAAAAGTTAGAGCGGATCCCAAAACTCATTTTTATATTTAAGATCTTCCTTTCGAAGGGGATTTAAATACTCGCTCAAAACCTGAGGGATCCGGCTCTGTGGTGTATTTTATATTCGCAACGAGGTTGCTGTTTTGAGAAAACATTTTGATTACTTGCCCAACGTTCGGGAAGTAAGTCCATCTATTAGAGTCGGCATAAGCAACATGGGCTCAGTGGGCGTCCATGAAAGTGTAAGTGGCTCAGTGGGAGTCCATCAATGCGTAAGTGGCTGAGTGGCAGTCCAGCATAGGTCCTAATACGGCCAGGGTGATGACCAGTGGGGAATTCATCCATCTACTAGTAGAAAAGGTTACTTATTGGTATCTTTGCCTGATCAGCAAGATATCAGGTTTATGCCAAGGTTTTCTCCTTTTCAAATTCATTGGATATTACAACTCTGTTTATAATTTTCATAACAGAGGTTTTCAAGGAGTGTATGAAATGTATATATATAGGTGTATATATATATATCGGGACTTAATGAATTATCTCGTAACTTCATTATTTATAATGATATTTCAAAGATTGAATCTATCCAAGTCTTTTCTTGTAGTCTCATCTATGTGATGAACTTTTGAAACTGATTATACCTTGAACGGTGATAGTTCAAGTAGTATTCGGAAAAGATATAAGTATATTGGAGTATCTTGTAACTTCATCTTTTCAACTTATATCTGGTTAATGATTATCTTATGCATGACAAAGATTTTCACAAAAACGTTAAGACAAGGTTAGATATATGAGATCACCTTACAACGATATTTTTATACAATTATAAACTGGAACTCTGTGTATATTATGCATGGAAGAGGACTTCCAAGATTTTGAAAAGTATATATACATATATACTGAATATTTTGCGACTTGGTCGCGATAAGATATCAAACTTGGTTCATTTTTACTTGACCAAGACTTTCATGAGTACTATGAGGATGCTCACATATTGTAAATCATTATACATATTATTTTGGTGGGCTTGTTGCTTACCCTTGCTTTCTTCTTTCATCACACAACAACATATAGACAAGATGAACAGGACCAAGCTCCCAATTCGTGAGCGGATAGGAAATGTTCTGCAGTTTCCTATAGGCGTTGATGCCGTTGTAGCTGAGGTAGGAACTACCAATAGGCTAGGCTTTCAACTTTTGATGTACCAGACTTATGCATACTTATGAATTGTAATAATGGCAAAGAATATGTAAATTTATTCAGAAACCCTTTTAAGGTGTAATGGTTTATAATTGTGGAATAAAATGACTTGTGTTATTTTTGGTATTCATCTCTGAGACTATAACTTGTGGTGTGTGTGTATATTGTGGGGTCATAGTACGCAGTAGTTGGTTGTTTATATAGATTGAGTATTATTAAGGGAAATGGAACTCATGACAACCCGGATCCCCGACCCCGGATTTGGGGGTGTTACAGAAATGGTATCAGAGCTAAGCGTTATAAACCTCAGAGATGATGTGGCGTTAAGATAATAAGTTCACTAAGATAATAAGCACTCTTGCCAAGTTCATAGTCGGGCTACCTAACGCAGTACTGACAGTTATAACCCTAATGGGAACCCTTATAAATATCGTGATAGAAGCGTAGTTCGTTATCATATATGGTAGGGGGACTCCGAACCCTAAGGTTGAGGAGCAACAGCGCGGTGATGTTTTATTACTTATTGGAGATCAGATTGTGGATCTGATAGAGCGTCCTAACAAGGGACCGGATGATGTTCATATTGAGGATGTAGCGGTTGAGGATGTTGTCCTAGAAGGGATTGTTGCTAAGGAGGATCCCGTGGAGGATCCTGACAAGAATGAATAAAAGACCACTGAGAAATTGATAACCATGGTTAGGGCGACTACCAGAGGTAGGATTGGCCGGTCACTACCAGAGGTTCGTTCAAGTTTGTAAAGATAGTAGCCTCTTTAACGCGGCTTACTCGTAAGACTGAGAAGTTCGAATGGACAGAGAAATGCGAGAACATCTGAGGCAAAGATTAGTGACGGCCCCTATATTGGCGTTGCCGGATGGAAAAAGGAGATTTTGTGATTTGTATTGATGCTTCGCATAAGGAATTAGGGTGATCTTATACAGCACAACAAGGTAATCGCGTATGCGTCAAGACAATTAAGGGAATATAAAATTCGATATCCCCACCCATGAGCTTGGGCTCGTGGCAATAGTTTTGCCCTAAAGATTGGAGGCACTACTTGTATGGAGAGAAGTGCGAGATTTATACAAGCCATAAGTGCTCTAGTGCATTTTCACGCAAAAAGAGCTCAACATGCGCCAGAGGAGGTAGTTAGAGCTAATCGAGGTGGTTAAAGCTAATCAAGGATTACGATTATGAGATTCTTTATCATCCAGGGAAAGCCAAAATGGTGGCTAATGCCCTTAGTATAACAGAGAGACTCAAGATGAAAATGTCTTTGGGAGAGTTGATAAGAGATTTTGAGAAAATGGAAATAGAAGTGAAGGTAACCGGAGCCGGTACCGAAATGCTGTTTGAGATTGCAATACAGCCTGAATTATCGAAAAAGATCATATTATGCCAGGAAAAAAGTGATGAATGAAGGCAGAGAGTCAATGACTGGAGAAGAGATTAATACCAAGAAAGATGATAAGGGAATAACGAGGTATTCCTACAGAATTTGGGTTCCAAACGTTTAAGAGCTTAAGGACTGGATCTTAGATGAAATCCATAGCTCGAGGAATAAGATTTAGGGCAAACCCCGAATGTGATAGTCAGGGAGGTTGCCATTAAGAAAAAAAGGAGCCCATAATATAATGAAGTGGAAATCAAGGATTTTAACATATAAGATAACCCCAAGTATGGGAGAAGGATGAAACACTTCATACTAAGGAAACAGAAAGTCGAGTAAGGAAAGGAGACCCGAGACGATACTCCTATACGGCAATTCATGGACCTGTCTAAAAAGAACTTAGACTATTATCCCCAACCACCACCCTGAGGAGACAGTGCGGTGGGAAATTCTTTCAGGACCTTTAAGTCGCTAAGCTCTCAGAATTCCAAGGAACAAGCGAACCCAGTAGAGGCGATAGCCTGGCTAAAGGAAATATAGGAATCATTTGAGATTCTAAATGATGGACGAATCACAAAAGACTGTTTTTGTCACTTACCCTCCTAAGAGAGATGCCACCCGCTGGTGAAAGGCCAAGAAAGGCATGGAGCCAGAGGTTATAATAAACTGATTAAAGTTCAGTAAATTGTTTTCGGGAAAGTACTTCCCAAGGTTATGGAGGTAGTGTAAAAGCTTTAGAGCCAGAACAAAAGCGGACGAGTATGATGAATTATGAATCTAAGTTTTAAAAGTTGTAAGGATTCGTTCTGAGGACAAGAATCCCAGAACGACGTGATGTTTGAAGTCAATGATTAGTGGGTTCATGAAATGATTGTAAGAGAAAGGAAAATAAAGAGAAGCTGAAGTGGGAAGAAATAAAAAAGGCAATACAGTTTGAGGAATGATAAGGGAGTTGGGTATGAGGAAACCCTAAAGACTCGTAGCAATAGAAATAGAAAAATATGTAATCGTCAGGATGAGGGTGATTCACTATGAGTTAAAGTTGATGGTTGAAGGCATAACATATACATATATTTTATCCCCTGTAAGTTGGGAGGATTCGAGGAAACCTTGAGATAGTTCGAAGGATAAATAATGAGACGTGGATAGACTGAGGAGACAAGAAGGTAAGAAATTAGGAAAATTGGATGAAGGAAGTGACCTTCAAGAATGTAAAGTGTAAGACCGGTGGCATGATACCCAGAAAGGGATATGCCAGGTATGAAAGATATCCCAACATTGAGATGTCTGTTGAGATAAACAACAAAAGTAAATGAGGAATTATTAAGAAGAAGTTCACGTTGAACACGACCAATATCTTCCAGAACATCCTTGTTATCGTTACCAAATTAGGCAAGAAAAGCGGATAACCGTTGTTATCTTTTGAAGGCCATATTGATTGACCTCATTTTGAATATAGATGTTATTGTGAAATTAGGCATATACTATCGAGGTGGGAATGATTGAATAAGACACCCTTATCAGGGATATATGACTTGATTTATCCATGGAAGGATGCATGTACCTTTTTAAAGGTGGAATTAAGGATAGAACATCTGTAACTTAAAATGAATCCTAGGGGAATGCATAAAGGTTGGCATTTCACCCTTAATAGGGACATTATGAGTTTGGGTAATACGGAATGAAGGATTAAGGCAACAACAATCTCTAAAGATCAGTGGAGAAAGTTTTCAGAACTCTATAGACAATGATTTTAGTATTAGTAAATGGTATCTTGATATGCCCTGTACCTAGGGTGTACATGATGAAGGATTTAAGGATAACCTTAGAGGTTTTAGAAGGAGAAAGGTAATATTCAAAGTTCTAAAAATAGAAATTTTGATAAAGGAAATATGGCGTAATTATAATAATGCCAGGTGGGCACGTGTTAAAACATAAGAAGTATAGATTGAACCAATGAAGGTCAGAATTGTTAAAGCAAGAAGGGCCCAAGATAAAAGACGTCCTAAGTATGATCGAGAGTCAGCCATGATAATGTTTACATTTAAAGACTAAGGCAGTGACTTATGGAAAAAAATGGTGATTTTTTTTCACAAGGACTTAAGAAAAGCATTTTCACATAAGCAGTGATTTGAAATGAGGTAGAAAATTTAGTGAAGGTGGTTAAAATGACATTGATTGTAAGGAAATATTACTATCGGGAAAGGCCAAAGAGGTGGCCGACACTTTAAGTGTAAGAAGACAATTATTGGCGCTCGTGCCAGAGGAATACAGTGATAATGGTTAAAGCCGTGAAGATTGTATTATGGTTTGAAAGATTGACATTCCTTCTGATGATTGTGCGATACTCAACCGTGATAGTAGTTTGGTAAAGATTTAATTTATGAAATTGCCGTGAACGGGCTATCTATCTTATAAGGTCATATCTTGAGATAAGCCAGGACCATATTACGAAAGGACTAAATGAACCTTTGAGCTTCATGTCTCCTAATAAAGACATATGGTTAATAATGGTATTAACCTGCTATCATTGCTTTTATTAAAACTCTTCTGCAATTTTATCTGCTTCATGTCATATGTACGCCAAGTTCAGGAGTGTTCTTCATGAATCATGGAATGGTGATTATGTTGCCTCCTTAGAAGAATTTGATACGACGCGTATGGACTCCGTATGGTTAGCTATTAAGATTTCATAGAAAATGAATGACTACAGTAGGTCAGTGGTGGACCATAGTAATGCAACAACGATTCTTTGAATAATGAGCCGATTACAACCGTGAGAGTTGTAGTGTAATGGATGTTGAGATTGGGTACCACTAATCGGGTTGTGGTGATGTATAAGTTATCATTAATAGAATAATTAAGTCGATTATTTACCTATTGAATACTTATTCCTTCTTATCAATAGAGAGTCGTATTACTATACGAGGAAGGTTGCGGTGCAAGCATAGAATTCTAGTAACGATGATGTCTAGAATGAGATCCCAGATTCGATTTTCGATGTCGAGGGAGTTTTAAAGGTGATTGTGTATAAGCTCGAGCAAGAGCATGGGTCCATAGAATGATGGACAGAATATCAAAAATATTTAGGATGTGAAATGCGATGCTATAATACTTGATGTTGATATATATACACATATGTTTTGTTCTCCTATGACAAACCTCTATAGTTCAGAGGTAGATTCCAAGCCAGATATTTGTAGCAGTATTTTTTCATATACAATTATCTTCAATTCGTTCTTTTCTCTCCTTTTCATTTTGTATAAGATGAGAAGAACAACCCTTCCAGAAGGGGAGGTATTGCCGAATGACTATCTATCTGTGTGATAGAAGCCTAGTAGGATATCACATATTATTTAATTGCTTCTCAAGTACTAAAGGCTGGCCACCTTCTATACTAACTATGCAATAAAACAAGTGTTCATGATCATAGTGATCTCTCAACAAATTCCTTTACTTCTATATGATTGATCAAACTTTGGAAAATAGAAACAGCTGAAAAAGGAGTAGTAAAGTTATGGTGGTATTCGGAATGGAAACACGTTCGTGATACTAAGGTTGACGTGGTTATTAAAAGTTTATAGAACGCTAACGAACAAAAGTGTAACCAGCATAGTATTATGTACGGAAGATAGTAACGACTACGAACTGCAAAAGAATGGGTATTGAGAAGCAAAAGCTATAATGCTAGAAGCTATGATAAGAGTCTGTGCAATAGACTTGAAAGAATTTGGAATGGTCACTTAGCACGGATTGAGTTTTCTTACGATAATAGATCGTATGTCAGTATCGGGATATCGCCTTATGAGATCCTTGAGGGAAGACAATGTCGATCTCCCTTATGTTAGGATGAAGTTGTAGAGCGCAAGATGCTCGGACCCGAAGTAGTCCAAAGGACCAAGGATATAATAGATCTAATCAGAGGACGGCTGGTAGTAGCCCAAGATGGACATAAGAAGTATGTTGATTCGACACGAAAGGACAAAGAATAGGAAGTAGGGGACCTAGTGCTGTTATAGGTATTCCCTTGGAAAGGATGGATGAGGTTCGAAAAGAAAGGAAAGCTAAACCCACAAATTGTTGGACCCTTGGATATATTAAGACGTATTGGGAAATTAGCATATGAGCTAGCCCTACCCCCGAACATGTAGCAAGTTCATAACGTGTTCCACGTATTAATGTTAAGGAAGTGTAATTTGGATGCCAGACAAATGGGGGCATATGAGCGCATAGACATGCAACAAGACGCAATATATATGGAGCAACCAGGAAGGGTTATAGATTGAAAAAGGAACAATTGTTTAGGAGAAGGGTTATCAAACTAGTTAGAGTTTGATGGTAGAACCACAATGTGGGAAAATTTACTTGAGAGTTAGAAATTGCAATGCTAAGAGAGTATCCCTATTCATTTTCTATCTGATTCCGGGACGGAATCCTTTTAAGGAGGGGAGACTGTAATAACCCCAATTTTCGGAAATTTTTGAAACCCTGATGAATAGTAACTTTTGCTGATGATGCTGATTAAGGAAAATTATCAGACCACACTATATAGGAGTACTGTTATGGAAATTCTAAGATCGTATTAGTATTCCATAAAGTAAATAAGTGTATGTAAAGATCGTGAGAATCCAAATTCAAACACTTTGATTTTTCCCGAAAATCCACCAGATACCGAAAGAATTGAGTATAAGGTAACATGATTAAAAGGATTTAAATTCAAGGATTACAAGAGGGGATTATAAAAGGAATATAAAATATTGAGAAAGGGTAGGGGAACCCAAATAATAAGATCCCGGATATGAACCCTCGAACGATAAACGCGAACGAAAGTTAAGCGAACCGTATAACAAATCAGCGATCATTAGCCAAGTAATTAGGAGTTAATCAAAGGGGTTAGTGGATGATGATGTCATCACACCAACAAGAGGAAGACAAGTGTAACAAGATGACATAAGTAGATGACATAAGCATGACCAAATGGGAAGGGTTGGTTGGTTGATTGTGAGCCACACAATTTTTACCATGGTAAAAGGTTAATTAACAAACAAAAGGAAGCAACCAAGCAAACACATTCATTTCTCCCCCCCCCCCCATCTCCTTGCTCACGGTTTTTTAAAGAAAAACAAGAAGAAAAATTTCCAAACCCAACCTCCACTCAATCATAATTCAAGAGGTTTGTTTCCTTGGATTCTATATTTCATAACTAAGAAGAGCAAGTAGTTTGAGTGCTTGAATCCAAAGTTTGCTAGCTCAAATAAATCATTTTAGTTTAGGGTGAATAGTAACTTTCAAGAACAAATTTTTGATTCTTGATTTTATTTGTAAGGTTAAGGTAGCTTAAGCATAGATTGAGGCTTCCATGGGCATTCCAAGGATCTTTCATTGATTAAAAGCTTCAAGGAAGGTATAAAACTTCAAAGCCTAGTTTTACTTTGAATATTTAGGAGTGGTTTTGATTAATATAGTTCATGAGAAGCATGATGCTTGTCTGTTTAAAGTTTGGTTGGGTTTGTAGTGATTGGATTTTAATTGAGGTGTTGATGATTGTTAATGGAGGAGTAGTAGTTTAAATGTTAAAGCATGAATTGAACCTTGTTTGATTTAGTAGTTTCGTTGAATTTGAAGATAGTATGATATTGGATTAAATTGAGATTCTTGGGCTTATTATGACTGAAATCAGTAGCATTGATGTGTATCTTGAGTTGTTGTTGATTGGTAGTTGGATTTATATGATTTGGAATGGTAAAATTTGGGAAATCGCGTAAACATAGCCGTCGTAATACCCGATTTACATTAGACTGTTTTGTTCTTAACTTAGGACCCGTGAACTCACTGTTAGATTCTGACCATTGCCATGTTTAGATAGTTCATGTTACGAGCTTCGTTTTGATGTGTGGTTCGCTTGAATCCGATGTACGGTTTAGGAGAAACGACCGTTTTAAGTAACGGCGTTTCGCGAACGAATCATTACCCCTCGCCTTACTTTGAAACCTTGGTTAAGGCCCTTAAATGATGAATTGGAGTATGAAACAATTATTTAAAGTGTATTAGGCAGTTGATAGAGCACTCGCGAAAGAATCGCCTTAAAATTCTTAATGGTTAATTTATTAAAAATGGTGGAGCCGAGGGTACTCGAGCGACTTAAATGAATCATTAAGGGTATAAGCGACCATAAGAGAACGTTAGAGTCTAATTGGTTAAAGTCTAGATTCTTAAGCGACTTTGGTTTAATTCTGACTTATGTTGTTGTTCATAGGTTATCGGACCCACTCTAAGCTTAAGACTATCCGGGAACACTCAGGCAAGTTTTCTACCCGTTATACTGTTGTTGTGATGTATATATGTATATGCATTATCTTGTGATAAGTGCATGATTGTTATTAGCAAATCTTGCGATATATTGGAGCATGCTGATATTATATATGCATGTCTATTTCATAATCTTGATATCTAATTATTGATTCGATTGCTTATAAGTTGCATAATACATATGCTAGAGATAAGCAGTAGTTACGTATACCCTTAGTATAGGGGACCCAAAGGTGAACATATTGCTAAACCGGGAGTCGATGTTCCCGAGTATAATATATATATATATATATATATATATATATATATATATATTTATATATATAGATATAGTTTTCAAAACTATTAATCGGGTAAAGTTTATTCGATAACTTTATTTTATTTAATGAATATTATTTTGAATATTCATTCGAGGACGTATGACTCCGTTTATTTTATTTAATGAAGATTATTTTGAATATTCATTCGAGGACTTATGACTCCGTTTATTTTATTTAATGAATATTATTTTGAATATTCATTCGAGGACTTATGACTTCGCTTATTTATTAAGTAATATTCTTTATTTTATTAAAGAATAATGTTTCGATAATCAAACTTATTTTCGATTATTCAAATAAAGATCGTACTTTCGTATAAGTATATCTTTTGTTATTTATTATTCATTTCAAGAATGAGTTTTAAAACTTCTACTTCAATTATTTTTATAGAGATTATCCTTTATTGGAATATTAAATAATAATATTCAATTATTTTCTAATATATCGGGACTGATTTATTTCATTAAATCAGCATTACTCCAAATATTCTTAAAAATGTTTTCGAGTCTTCAAAATGATTTTTAAAAGTTAGAGCGGATCCCAAAACTCATTTTTATATTTAAGATCTTCCTTTCGAAGGGGATTTAAATACTCGCTCAAAACCTGAGGGATCCGGCTCTGTGGTGTATTTTATATTCGCAACGAGGTTGCTGTTTTGAGAAAACATTTTTATTACTTGCCCAACGTTCGGGAAGTAAGTCCATCTATTTGAGTCGGCATAAGCAACATGGGCTCAGTGGGCATCCATGAAAGTGTAAGTGGCTCAGTGGGAGTCCATCAATGCGTAAGTGGCTGAGTGGCAGTCCAGCATAGGTCCTAATGCGGCCAAAGTGATGACCAGTGGGGAATTCATCCATCTACTAGTAGAAAAGGTTACTTATTGGTATCTTTGCCTGATCAGCAAGATATCAGGTTTATGCCAAGGTTTTCTCCTTTCCAAATTCATTGGATATTACAACTCTGTTTATAATTTTCATAACAGAGGTTTTCAAGGAGTGTATGAAATGTATATATATAGGTGTATATATATATCGGGACTTAATGAAGTATCTCGTAACTTCATTATTTATAATGATATTTCAAAGATTGAATCTATCCAAGTCTTTTCTTGTAGTCTCATCTATGTGATGAACTTTTGAAACTGATTATACCTTGAACGGTGGTAGTTCAAGTAGTATTCGGAAAAGATATAAGTATATTGGAGTATCTTGTAACTTCATCTTTTCAACTTATATCTGGTTAATGATTATCTTATGCATGACAAAGATTTTCACAAAAATGTTGAGACAAGGTTAGATATATGAGATCACCTTGCAACGATATTTTTATACAGTTATAAACTGGAACTCTGTGTATATTATGCATGGAAGAGGACTTCCAAGATTTTGAAAAGTATATATACATATATACTGAATATTTTACGACTTGGTCGCGATAAGATATCAAACTTGGTTCATTTTTACTTGACCAAGAGTTTCATGAGTACTATGAGGATGCTCACATATTGTAAATCATTATACATATTATTTTGGTGGGCTTGTTGCTCACCCTTGCTTTCTTCTTTCATCACACGATAACATATAGACAAGATGAACAGGACCAAGCTCCCAATTCGTGAGCGGATAGGAAATGTTCTGCAGTTTTCTGTAGGCGTTGATGCCGTTGTAGCTGAGGTAGGAACTACCAATAGGCTAGGCTTTCAACTTTTGATGTACCAGGCTTATGCATACTTATGAATTGTAATAATGGCAAAGAATATGTAAATTTATTCAGAAACCCTTTTAAGGTGTAATGGTTTATAATTGTGGAATAAAATGACTTGTGTTATTTTTGGTATTCATCTCTGAGACTATAACTTGTGGTGTGTGTGTATATTGTGGGGTCATAGTACGCAGTAGTTGGTTGTTTATAAAGATTGAGTGTTATTAAGGGAAATGGAACTCGTGACAACCCGAATCCCCGACCCCGAATTTGGGGGTGTTACACTTTTTTAGGTGATGCATCTACTTTACCTGTTATTATTGCATCTGACCTTTCAGGTAGTGAGGAGGACAAGCTCTTAAGGATCTTGAGAGAATTCAAATCGGCTATCGGATGGACTATAGCAGACATCAAATGGATCAACCCTTCATACTGCATGCATAAGATTCTGGTAGAGGAGGGTAGTAAGCCGACTGTTGAGCAACAACGCAGAATTAATCCTATCATGAAAGAAGTGGTGAAGAAAGAAATTCTGAAATGGCTGGATGCAGGAATCATTGTGGTAGCAAATGAGAAGAACGAGCTCATCCCCACGAGAACAGTCACATGATGGAGGGTATGCATGGACTACAGAAAGTTGAACAAGGCCATAAGGAAGGATCACTTCCCTCTTCCGTTTATTGATCAGATGCTTGACAGGTTGGTCGGTCATGAGTATTATTGTCTTCTGGATGGTTATCCGGGGTATAATCAGATTTGTATTGCACCAGAGGATCAAGAAAAGACTACCTTCACTTGCCAATTTAGCACGTTTGCTTTTCGCAGAGTTTCGTTTAGGTTATGTGGCGCACCGGCCACTTTTCAGAGATGTATGATGGCTATATTCTCTGACATGATTGGAAATAATGTCGAGGTGTTCATGGACGACTTCTCCGTCTTTGGACATTCATATGATGAATGTTTGAATAATCTTCGTGCAGTACTCAAAAGGTGTGTGGAAACTAATTTGGTGCTCAATTAGGAAAAATGTCATTTTATGGTGCGTGAAGGCATTATTCTTGGGCATAAGGTCTCTAGCAAGGGTCTTGAGGTGGACAAAGCCAAGGTGGGAGTCATTGAAAATCTTCCACCACCTATTTCTGTGAAAGGAATCCGTAGTTTTCTTGGTCATGCGGGTTTTTATCGGCGTTTCATCAAGGACTTTTCGAAGATATCTAAGCCATTGTGCAACTTGCTTGAGAAGGATGTGCCTTTTAAATTTGATGATGACTGCTTGACGGCATTCGAGACTCTCAAGAAGAGTTTGATAACTGCACCAGTTATTACAGCACCTGATTGGACAGAGCCTTTTGAGATGATGTGTGATGCAAGTGATTATGCGGTGGGCGCAGTTCTTGGGCAGCGCAAGAATAATCTCTTTCATGTGGTCTACTATGCTAGCAAGACCTTAAATAGGGCCCAAATGAACTACACCACTACTGAGAAGGAGCTCTTGGCTATAGTCTTTGGTTTTGAAAATTTCTGATCTTATTTGCTTGGGACAAAGGTGACAGTATTCACTGATCATGCGGCCATTCGCTATTTGGTTTCCAAGAAGGATTCGAAGCCGAGACTCATTCGTTGGGTCCTCTTGCTACAGGAATTTGAGTTAGAGATCAAGGATCGGAAAGGTACTGAGAATCAAGTAGCTGACCATCTCTCTAGATTAGAGAATCCTGAGTCTACTTCACATGATAAAACATTGATCAACGAATCTTTTCCGGATGAACAGTTATTCGCAGTTCAGGAGAAAGAGCCAAGGTTCGCAGATATTGTGAATTATCTTGTCAGCAATATAATGCCTCCTAATTTGACCACAGCTCAAAAGAAGAAGTTTCTGCATGAGGTGAAGTGGTATATGTGGGATGAACCGTATTTGTTTAGACATGGAGCTGACCAGATCATTAGGAGATGTATCCCATTCTGTGAGACGGAGGGGATATTTCGAGACTGCCACTCCACAGTTTATGGTGGACACTATGGTGGTGAGAAGACGGCAGCTCGTATTCTGCAAGTAGGTTTTTTCTGGCCTACTTTGTTTAAGGATGCTCATCAGTTCGTTTTAAGGTGTGATCGTTGCCAAAGAGTGGGAAATCTTACGAGAAAGGATGAGATGCCGTTAAATGTGATGCTTGAAGTTGAGGTCTTTGATGTTTGGGGAATCGATTTCATGGGGCCTTTTGTCTCATCTTGCAATAATCAGTACATCTTGCTGGCAGTCGATTATGTCTCAAAATGGGTAGAAGTCAAAGCTCTACCAACGAATGATGCAAAGGCAGTGTTGAACTTTCTTCATAAGCAGATTTTCACAAGGTTTGGAACGCCACTAGTAATCATAAGTGATGAAGGGTCGCATTTCTGCAACCGTAAGTTTAATTCTATGATGCAGCACTACAATGTGAATCATCGTGTTGCTACTGCCTATCATCCGCAAACAAATGGTCAAGCGGAAGTGTCTAACAGAGAGATCGAGCACATTTTAGAGAAGATTATTTGTCCGTCAAGGAAGGATTGGTCTTTAAAGCCCGATGAAGCTGTTTGGGCGTATAGAACAACATATAAGACTCCACTTGGGATGTCCCTGTTTCAACTTGTGTATGGTAAGGGATGTCATTTACCTGCGGAGCTTGAGCATAAGGCCTATTGGGCATTGAAGAAGTTGAACCTGGATCTAGATGCATCTGGAAAGAAGCGAATGCTTCAGCTTAATGAACTTGATGAATTTCGACTCCAAGCGTACGAGAACAACAAAATGAACAAGGAAAAAGTGAAAAGGTGGCACGACAGGAAGCTTCATCCTAAGTTATTTGTGCCGGGGCAGCAAGTTCTTTTATTCAACTCTCGTCTCCGACTTTTTCCTGGGAAGTTGAAATCAAGGTGGTCGGGACCTTTTATTGTCAAAACTGTGTTTCACACATGGAGCGGTGGAGATTTTTGAGAATGATCCGGACCAAGCATTCAAGGTTAATGGTCAGCGTTTGAAGCACTACTATGGGGACACGGCAAACCGGAAAGTGGTTAGTGCCGTTTTATTGTCAACTTGAGTAAGGTATGCTACGTCAAGCTAATGACGAAAAAGAAGCGCTTCTTGGAAGGCAACCCATGATTTGTTGTTACAGGAACCCTTAGAAGTTAGTAACCTATCCAAAACCACAAAAAAATCAGAAAAGCAGGGCAAGGAAAAAAAAATTCCAGAAGACCCCTGAGCGCCCGCTCAGCTCTACTGAGCGACCGCTCAGGGGCCGACTGGGAGAAATTTTTTTAAGTCCAATAAAAATCCAAAAAAAAATTTAAAAAATAAAAAAACAAAATACAGCCCATTACCCATGACCTATTTCCCCATTATCCCATTTTTTAACCCTCAAACCCACTCCTAATCAAATTTTACCCTAATCCCTACCCTATATATACATACACCTATTCCATATACTCCCCATACACTTTCAAACCTTAAACTCTCTCCCAAATCCAAAAACACAAATCTTAAACACTTTTACTCAGTTTCGATGGCACCCAAGAGATCCAGGACTATCGATAGCAGCAGCACTGTCCCTACTGCTGATTCTTCGAGGGGTACTGCTGCGAGGCCTCGTTTGAATGATAGGGCTACTGAGGAGGAGTATACTAGGCTTCTGGATAAGCCGATTTTGAAGGAGAGGGGGTTCTTACCATCGGGGAGGGATGGTGAGTTGTTGCCTATGATTGCTGAGATAGGTTGGATTGCTTTTTATGAGTCTCCTGAAGCAGTTCCGATGAGCGTGGTTCGCGAGTTCTATGCGAACGCGAAGGCTGAGAAGAATGGGTATTCTGTTGTTCGGGAGATGACGGTGGATTATCACCCTGCGGCGATTCGCCGTGTGATTGGGCAGCGACAGAGGAAGCCCATGGAGAAGAATTGAAACGAGAAGACTGCTGAGGATTTGGACTTGGATTTGATTTGTGCTACTCTCTATAGGCCGGGCACAGTTTGGACCTTCAAGACTGGGACTAACGAGTATCACCATTTTCCGGTGATTACGATGAACAGGTATGCCCGTGCATAGAATGCTTTTATTTGCGCTAATATTCTGCCTACTTCACATGCACATGAGGTCACAATTGAGAGAGCACAGTTGTTATGGGGAATTTTGAATGAGGAGTACTATGTGGACCTTGGTGAGTTCATCTACCAAGGAATTCTGAAGTTTTTGAGGGGAGCTAAGCACATGAACATCCCTTATGCATCCACGGTTACAAAGCTTTGTCGAGCAGTGGGAGTTCGGTGGCCGTCTCATGAGCAGTTGCAGTTGTCGGCCGCTCCTATTGACTCCAGGACTCTGCATGCGATGCAGGAGTGGACTGGTGGTGAGCCCGAGGAGCATGGGTTGGGTTATCGTCTTCCAGGAGGGCGTCCAGCACGAGATGCTACCATGGAGAGGCCAAGGCGAGATGATGCTGGTTCTTCTAGAGCTCAGGAGGGTGCTGGGATGGCTGATGCCCAGTATAGGAGGCTGTCGAGGAGGATGGACGCTATGTACAAGACACAGAGCAGGTTCGCTCAGGAGCTCACCCTTACACTTGAGACTGCTTTTCGAGGCCTTGGAGCTGACATCTAGTGGCCAGTTTTTGGTGAGGACTCTGCATATCCGCCTCCTGATACACCACCCTCTGAAGGTGATGATGATGATGATCTCTCCGAGTAGGTATACCCTGTGTTCCTTTCTACTACCTTCATTGAGGACATTGAAGATTTTAAGTTTGGGGGTGGTAGTTAAGGAATATTTTGTGTGTGTCATATAGTTGCATATTCATGATAGTTTAATTCATATAGTTCATATAGTTGCATATTTTTTGTCATATAGTTTTTTTTTATTATTATTTATAGCTTTATTTATCATGTCATGTAGCTCATGCATATACCATGATCCCTTTTGCGCTAATTTATCAATTAATTTGTGATGTTGATGCGAGTGTAGTGATAGCATTAAAGTGATGTTGAGTCGTGTAGGTTGATATGCATGCTAGAAATATTTGTAATTTCACTAAGTCTTAGAGAATGCTTAAGGACTAGATTGTTGTTATGGTTTGATGGTTTTCGAGGTTAATCTATTGATTATGCTTAGAATTTTATAATAGGTTCTAAGTGATAAAAGGCATGAAAAGAAAAAAATGGATTGAAAAATGAAATTCATTGCTAATTGTGGCTAGGCATCAAATGGCTAGTAGCTGGCTCGTATTTTTATGCGAGTAGTCTAGGGTTGAGCAAGATGGAGCGAAACGCACTTGCTCAGAAAGTTTGAAAAAAAAAGAGAAAAAAATAGAAAAGAAAAAAAGAAAAAAATAAAGAGTTAATGCATAATTGATCACGAGTGGGCTCTTTGGTATTCGAGTTATTAAGTTCTTAGGGGATTTTGTGCTTAGTAACCTAAGGCTTTTATAGTCTGGGATCCGCTAACCTAACGCTCGCTACATGGATACCATTGCATAAGTCTTTTGTGGACCTCACACATTGCACGGTCAAATAAGCATGTGTTGTTATAAATAAAAAGCAGGATTCCGTAATAAGCTCCAGAATCTTGAAGTGTTATAAGTCATTTTGTGCCTAGAATTTTATTCTTCGTATAATCATGCGATTGCCTTGAGGATAGTCGAGTTATGATAATTGATCTAGTTTCGAAGCATCTCTGTTAAGCATCTACACACACCACGTTTCTGGCTGTATGTTAGTTTGCGTGATTTGATTGATCTTTATTCGCCTAATTGAATTTGTTGAGATGTCATAAGTTGGTTGGTTTGGTCGTAGTAAGGGGGATCGTTGCATTTCATATAGATTGCATTCATGCATGTTTTCATTTTGTTTTTGAGTCTGTGACGCTTGAGGACAATCATCGATTTAAGTTTGGAGGTGTGATAAGTGGCATTTTATACCACTTAGAACGTCTTATAATAGCTTGAATTGGTGTCTTGAATTCAAGTATTTTGTGTATTTGATGCATTTTTCTAGTGTTTGTGCATTTCAGGGTATTAATTGCATTTCGGGAGAGATTTCATCAATAATAAGCCTTGGCATGTGTTTAGCATTGCAAGTGGGAAGATAGGAGCAGATTACAGCAAAGAAACGGGAGAAAAATAGATCAATTTCCAGTAGAGGGCTGAGCGCCCGCTCAGCTCTGCTGAGCGACCGCTCAGAAAGCTGAGCGACCGCTCAGGAAGCTGAGCGCCCGCTCAGGAATGCTGAGCGGCCGCGCAGGGACGGATTTTCAGAATTAATATTTTAGACTCCTATTTATGTTTGACTTCCAACTTCTGAGTTAGCTGGGCTTTATAGGACTCCTATATAAGTAGATTTCAGAGACGTTTCACAAAGGTTGGATCGTAGTATTAATCGAAGAGTAAGGAGACAAGGAAGAAGACCGTTTTAGCACACCGCAACGAAGAGGAAGCATATTTTCTTATGATTCTTTATTTCGTTGTAACGTTGGATGCTAGTTTTCTTTACTTTGAACCTATTTACTCTTGTGACGTACTCTGGTTAAATATAAGTAGTTTTAGTTATTTTTTTGTGTGTTATTATCATGTTTTTATATGAACCCATGATGACGATGAGTGCTATCGTGGGCTAATTGTGATCATGGGATCGTAACGGATTTACTATGGAATTCTTTAGTTAGTTGTTTAATACTTTAGTGTGTGATGATTGTATGATATCTAGTATTGGTTGTGCGTATTCGTCTTATGTGCGTCGCGAACATATAAGATAGGGTGTTAATCTCTTGTGAAGCGACGGTGGATCTTGAGATTTAGAACTTGTCATGCTAGCATAGGTTCATGTAAGAGTATACATGATTAGTGGGTAACTCTAACCGTTTTATTCGCCCTGTGTAATCAAAAGGAATAACTTATGTTTAAATCGTTATGTTGTCAATTTCTGTAGACATATATGGACTCAACATAATTGATACCTATTCAACTTATATCTTAATTGTGGATGCTTGGTAGAATGGTATTAGTACAATGAAAGTTGGCTTTTATCAGTTTCGTGTTATTTGATTAATATCATCACTGTTGCATGCTAAGGGTAATAACAATAGCTATTGAAGGAAGTAGTAATGAAGTTGTGATCTCATGAGTGTTTTAATATTGTTAATTCAAGTGTTAATTAAGTGCTTAATTCTAGTAGTTAATTGTAGTTAATAATTAGTTAATCAAATCTAAGTGGTATTGTCTTAACATTGAGAAGTAGTCATACATTGGTGAGTGAGTTTAATTGAACATAATTAGTCTGAGTCTCTGTGGGAACGAACTAGAAAGTATTCTATATTACTTGCGAACGCGTATACTTGCGTGTGTTATTAGCGCGTGTTTTCGCCCTAACAGTATGCAAATGGAATGTGGCAGCCTAATAACAGGTTTTAGAGAACAAAGAAGCATTTTCACTTCCATGCTAACTTGAAGATATTCAAAGATGTTGGATAGAGAAATGGAGCAGCATGTAATTAGACTAAGAAACTTTAGACTAAGAAACTTTTATCTTATTAGTTTGTCTTTTTATCATGTAACTTGATGATATATAAAACAAGAGTAGCAAGTTGAAATTTAATAAAGGAAGAACTGAGAAATAGAAAAAGCTGTATATGTTAAGAAGTTCTCTGTTCTAAGTGTATCATACTTGTAATTAGCTGTGTGCATCTTTGCATCACAAAGTTCTCATCAATATATATATATATATAGTGGGTAAGTTCAATCTACCAGAAAAATTTTAAACTTTGTGTTTAATTACTTTGTGTTTGAATACATCTAAATTTTCATTATATTCAACAGTGATATATTTATATCTGTGAGAAGTTCTTAAAACTGAAAATAAACCAAGAACTTCATTCAACCCCCTTCTGTAATTCTAGTTGTTAGATTGCTTAGAAATAAGAAGAATCGACAAAAAAAAATTGTTCTATATTTGTTGTAGTGGAAGAGCCGGAGCGACGCTGTTAATACGAGAAGTATAGGACAAAGGGAGTGATAGTTAATTGGTTCTTTAGTAGATACTAGATATTAAGGCCTAACTTCGGCTACTTAGGGCAAATCCAACAGTGATCCAAAGATCCAAATTTGGGGCAGATTACCCCAAAGTCCATTCCAACAGTGACCCAAATGGTGATCCAAATTTGGATCAGTGAACAGTTTGGATCACTGTTGTTCACTGATCCAAATTTGGATCACTTGATTTAATATAAAAGAATGGTTTTATTATTTGTAATTTATGATAATTTAAATTGATTTTTTGATTATTTAAATATAAAATTAATAATATAATATAATTAATAGTTAACAAAATCTATTTTTTAAATAAAACTTAAAATAATGAGAAAATATAATTTCATTAAAATTTAAAAATAAAAAATAAATAGGCACATATTGCACTTAGAGATGTATTAATTGAGCATTTGTGGGAAGAATATACTAATTCGGAAAATTAGTGTGTATCAATGATATTTTGTATGTTAATTATTGCAATAAATGTGTTTTTCGTGAATTAAGTGCACAATTTTAATATTTTTATGTGTATTAATTTTTTTGATTTAATTAATTTATGGAATGTTATATAAATTGCTAATTATGATTAAATGATTAATTTAAGATAAAATTGCTTAATATGATATTTATATATTATTATATGTAAAAAGTAATTTGGATCAATTATTTGAATCACATTATTAGAGTTGGTCAAAAATTTGGATCAGTATTTGAATCAGTTGGTAATCCAAATTTGAATCAACTGTTCGAGATGGCCTTAAAGCCTGTTTAAAAAAAAAATTGAAACTCTATACATAGCTAAGCTGCTATTCTTCATTTTCGAATCCGACGTGGCGGAGGAGGCCTACTATACGGATACAGCTAGGGGTGAGCAAACAAAAACTGAAAAACCGAAACCGGACCGAAAAACCGAAAAACCGCACCGAAAAAAACCGAAACCGACAAAAACCGAAAAAACCCGTAACCGAACCGACCGGACGGTTTGGTAACGGTTACGGTTTTATCCTTAAAACCGAACCGAAAAACCGAACTGCTAATATTATTTTAAAATATTTAATATATATTTATTTACTTATCTATTTTATACAAATATGAGTATATGATACTTGCCAAATTTATATAAGAATTTTAAAAACCTTTTGTTGTTGGGCCTGTAGATGGATTATGATAGTCATTTACTTGCACTTGGACTTGTCGATAGTCATTCATATTATAGCTCTATTAATTCATCAATACGAATCCCTCATTTAACGATGCTACTTGTTTGTTACATTATACTAAATAATTAATTTTCTTAGATTTATATTAAATAAGGTCTATAAATATTTTTAGTATTATATTAAATAATTATTTTTTTTAAAAAAAATAAAAACCGAAAAAAACTGAAATCAATAAACGGTTAACCAAACCGAAAATAACCGTTCCGAACGGTTACGGTTAATAGTTAGAAACCGAACCGAACCGACATACACGATTCGATAACGGTTTTCGGTAAAAACCGAACTGAACCGAACCGTGCACACCCCTAGATACAGCCCATCTATACTGTATTGAGTTGCACCAAGAGAATATCCTAATTAATGTACCTTACCTTTTTTTCCCAATATGAGCAAATATTGTTTCTATTGATCTATCCAAACATTTACAAAACCTATATATATTTGGCTCTTGAGGAAATTAAGAAGTTACAATCCCCAAACTGAATGCCTCTTCATAATCTGTAAAGGGCCTTTCTCGTTCATCCTCTCATTTTATGATCATCAATGGATATTATTGTGTGATTAGCATTGTCTCGGTTTTTTTATCTTGTAAAAACCTTTAAGTATATTATTTTCAACTTACCAATGTGTTTTTTTTAAGTTACTTGCATGCAACAAGGGGTGCAAGTATGTGAGAGATTAGTTTTCAAAATAATACTTCAGTGCTCCAAAATCTCAAAAAATTGTCGAAGCTTCTGAAATAACTATGTCCGTAAGATGATTAATCACATTACTCAAAAATATATGAGAAGACACATGCATTAAGATTAATATTAATATGCAACCAAATTAAAACATGCCAAATTAGGAGTAAAAGGCTAGTGTGCTAAAGTGGAATGTGCATAAAATCAGAAGTAATGAGGATTGCATTCTATACATGGATGTACATAGGTCCTTTGTTGTTAATGTTAACGATTTGATGAAAATTGTGTTTCTTTACCGTTACGATTTTGTACACTATATCTCCTAATCGTATATTCGTTTATTTGGGATATTATTGTTTGGTTGAAAGAAGTCGAGGGTTCGGCTGTTAACAAATATAAAATTTCATAAATGATAATAATAACAAAATTTATGCAAATGATATATGTCCAATTACGATTTATATACGTATATGGATGCATGGCAAGTCCATTTTATTCATGTAATTATCAATTTATCATTTGTGTTTTCAGACAAGTTTTTAGGAAATTTGTCATTTCTCTTTATCATTTCCTTGGTTTTAAAATGACATGGCTAGATTTTTATTAATACGTTAAATAACCAATTATAATAATTATGAATAAATGAACTACAAATTTAATTGGTAAATAAATAATTACGAAATATTTAATTAATTCATATGGTCAATTATTTAATAAAAACTAGAGGACACTTGATAAATATAAGTTATACAAAAATTGAAAGTATATTTAAGAATATCTACAAAAATATAAGTTATAGCTAAGGCTATATTTAAATCTATAATTTTATTAAATAAATTTATTTTTATATTTTCACCCTTTTGTTTAACATTATTAGTTTTCTTCAACTATTTTTTAAATTCATATTTGAATCCACTATATTCCTGTCTATAATAAAAAAATATAGAAAAAGGTTAATAAATTGGTATATAGGCCATATTTGGTATTGTTATTACATACAGTCAGTTTTTTTATTGAAAAACTGTCATAAAGGTGTTTGATAAATTTTAAAAACTATTGTTTGTAAAAGCGCTTTTGATCTAAAAATATACTTTTAGAAAAAAATATTTTCAGTTTTTGCAGGAAATATCTAACAGTTTTACCATCAAACCTTCTAAATTTTTTTTTTATATATTATATATCAAAATATGTATAAATTAAAAAAAAATATCAAACAGTCATCTAATTTTCGTGACAACAATTCTTCAAGCGATACTTTTTCTCACAGTATAACAGTTTTCGAGTGCACTCCACACGGAGCCATAGTCATGCAGATATAGCCATTAATAAAAAAATAAAATCTTACTAAATTTCATAGATTTTAAGTGAAAAGCAATGGGGAAATACAACTGATTTTGAAAATAAAAAATGAATAAACCGTACATTTAGATAATGAATAAAAAAGTAAGTAAGTGTAAAGAGAGAGTGACACTTGTTGCGAGTCTATAATATGTGGCGCTGCTTGATATTCACTGGACTCTTCTTTCCTCTTTACTTTTCCACCCTTCACGAGAAGTACACTCCCCTCTCGCTCTCGCCCGTGATTGTGGGTGTAAAACAAACACCACAAGAAAATCTTCTTCGATGGCGAGCAGGAATTTAGAGAAGATGGCGTCCATAGATGCACAATTGAGGCTCTTGGCACCCAAGAAAGTGTCCGAAGATGACAAATTGGTGGAGTACGATGCTTTGTTGCTCGATCGCTTTCTTGATATTCTTCAGGATTTGCATGGCGAGGACATTCGTGAAACTGTACTATACTATCTCCCCCCCCTTATCCTATTTATTTTTTATATTCTTTGTGGCTAATTTTCAATATTTTATATTTATGGTTATGTCTATAGTTTGAGGATTCTTATGTGGTTTAGGGTTTGAAGTACAGTATATCCCTTTTGGGAATACTCTTGCTAGGTACCTTTTCAATATGTCCTAATTTTGAACATAATTACCTTCATTTTTAGCTTCAATTTAGCACTTTCTTTTGCTGTAATATTTTGCAGTCGCATAGTTGTGCCTAATAATCTTGTTATTCTTGATTGTTTCATGTATACCTAATAAACCTATTTGTATTTGTTTTATTGTTTCATTATAAAGTGTCTGCGTGTCTTCTTCTTTTTTTAACACGGTGTCAATGCTGAGGTCCCCAGATTTCATCAAGTTGCCAAATTTTTCTATTTTCTTATGTAATCTCTAAATCACATTTTTATACTTTGGACAAGGAATTGAATTTACAAGTAGTTGGTTTTCCATGTGACTCTAATTCTAAATATAAAAGCTTTTGTTCTCTCTGCTAGGTGCAAGACTGTTATGAGCTCTCTGCTGAATATGAGGGTAGCACTGACCCTCAAAAGTTGGAGGAGCTTGGGAGGATGCTGACAAGCTTAGATGCTGGGGACTCTATTGTAGTTGCCAAGTGCTTCTCCCACATGCTTAATTTGGCCAATTTGGCTGAAGAGGTTCAGATAGCTTACAGACGAAGGATCAAACTGAAAAGGGGTGATTTGGCGGATGAAGCCTCTGCAACAACTGAATCAGATATTGAAGAGACATTCAAGAGGCTTGTGGGTGAATTGAACAAGACCCCTGAAGAAGTTTTTGATTCTTTGAAGAACCAGACTGTGGACTTGGTCCTTACAGCTCATCCAACACAGTCAGTGCGTAGATCGTTGCTTCAGAAGCATGCTAGGTCTGTTTTCTGCAGTCCCAACTGGAAAACTGGATGTGGTTTATGACTTGTTGATAATATTTAAATTATAACTATTTGTGTGATATTTTTCAGGATTCGTGATTGTTTGGCTCAGTTGTATGCTAAAGACATCACTCCTGATGATAAGCAGGAGCTGGATGAGGCCCTCCAGAGAGAGGTATGTGCAGAATTTTCAGTTTCAGACCTTAGTAATTATTTATTTAATTAAAAGGGTGATACAAGAACTGAATGTCTGATTTCTAGCTTGAAAGTTATCTTATTTTGATTAAATTTTTAAGTTCATCATGATATGCAACATAATATTATGAGAAAATCCCACCCCACCCTGATTTTGTCATACATAATTATCAAGCGTTTTTAATCTAAACTATCTTAGATGTAGATTACTCAAGTTGACAATTTACTTTTGCCTCTGTTGCAATGATAAACTTCTTTCCTTGCTTGCATATAGATACAAGCTGCATTCCGCACTGATGAAATAAGGAGAACTGCACCAACTCCACAAGATGAGATGAGAGCAGGGATGAGCTACTTCCAAGAGACAATTTGGAAGGGAGTCCCTAAATTCTTGCGTCGTGTTGACACTGCTTTGAAAAATATAGGGATCAGTGAACGAGTTCCTTACAATGCACCCCTTATTCAGTTTTCTTCGTGGATGGGCGGTGATCGTGATGGTATACCCTTCTGTAAAAGAATTTTGACCCTGAATGATATGCTAAATAAATGTTTTTATTATTTTGTTTATGTTGGTAGATGCTAAATAATTACTAAAAACAAATTCTGCAAATATCTTTAGAAAACAAAATTACCATTCTTAATCCTCCTAGAAGTTTTTTCTGTTATGCAATTGTCATAAAAGTTTGTCCGTGTACAAAGAATTCTTTGTGGAACAGAATATTATGTGGGACCTTTTTAGACAACCCTTTACTGTTTGTTTCATCTTGACTGGACAGTTCCTAGTTCAAGATCTATTTATAATGAATATAAGGAATCTAAACATGCGTAAAATATGTACTATAGTATATATACATGCCTACAAGTGGAGCTATTCTCTAAAAACTTAGGTTGTTGCTAATGTTCATTTGATATGGACTGCAGGAAATCCTAGGGTCACTCCTGAGGTTACAAGGGATGTTTGTTTATTGGCTAGAATGATGGCTGCCAACATGTACTTTTCCCAGATAGAGGATCTTATGTTTGAGGTAAGGAGTCTATATATTGTTACAGTAAATCATTATTTTGGCAGCAGATAACTGCCAAGTGGATACTGATGTCCGTTGTTTACTTTTCTGTTTCCAATCTGTTGTTCACAGTTATCTATGTGGAGGTGCACTGATGAACTTTGTGCTCGTGCTGATGAACTTCATAGGTCTTCAAAGAGAGATGCAAAACACTATATTGGTAGGCCCTGTGTGATTTTTATATTTGATTTAAGCTTGATGTTTTCAAACTGATAATTTTAGGAGTGATTAATATAAGGTCTTCCATGCCTTCAATAATATTGTTTATGCGATTAAATTATCAATACTTTATTCTACAATGTTTGAGGTTTATTTTCATCCTTTTTCAGAGTTCTGGAAACAAATCCCGCCAAATGAACCATATCGTGTTATTCTTTCTGATGTGAGGGATAAACTGTATCATACTCGTGAACGTTCTCGTCAAATATTATCAAATGGGCTCTCAGATATTCCTGAAGAAGCAACTTTTACTAATGTTGAGCAGGTCTGTCTTCTTCAAACTTTATTAAACATGTAAATCATGATGGATTCTCTTCTGTTAATTCTAAATCATTATCTACTTTGCTCTTATCTTGCAGTTCCTAGAGCCTCTAGAGCTCTGTTACAGATCACTCTGCTCGTGTGGTGATCGGCCAATTGCTGATGGAAGCCTTCTTGATTTCTTGCGGCAAGTTTCAACCTTTGGTCTCTCACTTGTTAGACTTGATATTCGGCAAGAATCCGACAGGCACACAGATGTTATGGATGCTATTACAAAGCACCTGGAAATTGGATCCTATCGGGAATGGTCAGAAGAAGGCAGACAGGAGTGGCTCTTATCTGAACTCAGCGGAAAACGCCCTTTATTTGGTCATGATCTTCCCAAAACAGAAGAAATTGCTGATGTGTTAGAAACCTTCCATGTCATTTCCGAACTCCCGTCAGACAGCTTTGGTGCCTACATTATTTCAATGGCAACTGCTCCATCTGATGTGCTTGCTGTAGAGCTTCTACAAAGGGAATGCCGTGTTAAGACTCCCCTAAGAGTTGTGCCTTTGTTTGAAAAACTAGCCGACCTTGAGGCTGCACCTGCAGCTATGACTCGTTTATTTTCAATTGATTGGTACAGAGACAGGATTAATGGAAAGCAAGAAGTCATGATTGGGTACTCAGATTCAGGCAAGGATGCTGGCCGTCTCTCTGCAGCTTGGCAGCTATATAAAGCTCAGGAAGAGCTTATAAAGGTAGCAAAGCAATTCGGAGTAAAGCTAACAATGTTTCATGGTCGTGGAGGGACTGTCGGACGAGGTGGAGGTCCAACCCATCTTGCTATTCTATCTCAGCCACCGGATACAGTACATGGATCGCTACGTGTGACTGTCCAAGGTGAAGTTATTGAACAATCTTTTGGTGAGGAGCATTTGTGCTTTAGGACACTCCAAAGATTCACTGCTGCTACGCTGGAGCATGGAATGCATCCTCCTATATCACCAAAGCCAGAATGGCGAGCACTACTGGATGAGATGGCAGTCGTTGCTACAAAGGAGTATCGATCCATAGTTTTTCAAGAGCCCCGGTTTGTGGAATACTTCCGCCTTGTAAGTTTTCCTACTATTCATATCTCAAATTTGGGATAATATTGAGCATTGTTACTAAACTGTCTTCATAGCCCAACAAAAAGTTTAACGAATATTTCCAGTCTGCAAGTCTATATTAGCACGATGATTAGCGCACACGCGCGCACACACACACACAAACACACATACACACACACAATGGATAATGCTAATATAACTATTCTTGTTCTTTTTCCACCATGTTTACTGGTGAAATTTATGTCCATATGGTCTTTGTTGATGTGGTCTTGTTACAAAATATCGGAGCGCCTAAAGCTAGTACTAACGCATAATTATCAAAAATAAAAAGCCGAATAATGCATCTAAGAGAACTAAGTGAAAAGTTTTACATTATAAATACAGGCAACACCAGAGTTGGAGTATGGCCGTATGAATATCGGTAGTCGTCCAGCTAAAAGAAAGCCAAGTGGTGGAATAGAATCTCTTCGAGCAATCCCATGGATCTTTGCATGGACGCAGACGAGGTTTCATCTCCCAGTTTGGCTTGGCTTTGGAGCTGCATTTAAGCATATTATCGAGAAGGATATACGAAATCTTCAAATGCTCAAGGAGATGTACAACGAATGGCCTTTCTTTAGAGTCACAATTGACTTGGTGGAGATGGTATTTGCAAAGGGTGACCCAGGCATTGCAGCATTGTATGATAAGCTCCTAGTTTCAGAAGAGTTGTGGCCTTTTGGGGAAAGATTGAGGGCAATCTTCGAAGAATCTAAGAGCTATCTTCTCCAGGTAATCAACAACATATAATTTATTATGAACATGTATAGCGTACTACTTTTTCTTCCTTGAATTGACCAGCTACCGTGTACTGATTTAAACAATGTTGATCATGAAACATGGATTCAAATTATTTGATACAGAATATCAGTTCAGTTTAGAGCCAAAAATGGTAGGCGGTTGAGAGTACTTATACAACATTGATTGATCTGCCGAAATGTGTGCCTCCATTTTACTAGAATTATAGTTGTACCTTTTGTTTGGATGGAACAATTGTTGTTTATGTGAAACTGATAACATTTTTTGTTCTCTTCTTTTCCGGGGTCTGCTGTCTCTTAGATTGCGGGGCACAAAGATCTTTTGGAAGGAGATCCATATTTAAAGCAGAGACTCCGTCTTCGTGATTCATATATCACAACCCTGAATGTTCTCCAAGCCTACACATTGAAACGGATCCGCGACCCCAGTTATGATGTGAAGGTGAAGCCACATCTTTCAAGGGAAATCACAGAATCAAGCAAAAAGCCAGCTGCAGAGCTTCTGAAGCTCAATCCTATGAGCGAGTACGCCCCTGGACTGGAAGACACCCTTATCTTAACCATGAAGGGTATTGCTGCTGGGATGCAGAACACCGGTTAAATAACGTTTTTATTTGTAATGTCTGTTAATTATTATAACTTTCAAGTTATGTGAAAACAACTTGGTAAACTTGAACGTACGGGAGTAACAATTTTCCATCTGAAATTTATGTGTTTGCTGCTTGTATAATGTTATTTGTTGTTACTTTAATCTTTTTAAGTTTTAGGGGCTGCTGACAGTTAGAGTTATTAAATTTTTCTTATGCGGAAGTTGTGATAATAGACACAGATGCCTGTAAGAAAAGTCAATTGAGACGAATAACCAATATGAATGTTGATAGACGGATAGGATAGGCGTTGACATCTTAACATGGCTTAAAGAGCATACCAGGTTCACATGCTAGAGTTTGAGTGGAATCGAATCCATTAGACTAGAAATGAGTTGCAAATGCACTCTTTAAACAAAAAGACGAGATCCGTTAATACCGCTACTTAAAATAATTTCAGTATTGTTTTTCGCATGATATATGTTGAAGTCTGGCTTCTAATTCTAAACTATCTTGGATTCTTGGTCAGTCCTCTCTTTGTTTTTTTTAAGCTAGTAAAAGAAATGCTAAATTTTAAGAACCGACTTTATTTGCATCAGATGGGTTATAGGTATACTCTTCTTGATTATAGGGAAGCGACAAACCTTGATCTGTTTACAACTACAAAACCAACGGTTTAGTTGTTTAAGTTTAGGCTGTCCTGTTTGCACTTAAACTAAGCACTTGCACTATACGTTGCCTTGTCCCCCCTCAGTTTTTCAATAATTTCTTTCCATACCCCCGAAGTTGATGTAATTTATTTAAGAAAATCTTTTAATATGCATATACTGTAGATGTTAAGTATCTTTCACTTTTCCTTAAATAACAAATTCAAATTTTAACAGCAATCATACTTGAGTTTTTTTTTCCTTTCAGGTAATCATACTTTAGTTTAAGTATTTATTTTATGAATAATTGTGTTGATCCCAAATTGATACCCAAAATAGATCTCAAATGCTAGGTGTTGCCATTTGATTGACTACAAATAAATTATTAATAATAAACCTCATGCATTCACATAAATTTAATCAATGAAAATTAAAAACATACAAAATTATCGTGTCACCGATGTCACATTATTTGGTACCAAACTTATAGTTCTAGTACTACTCTTTATTTATAAGGAAGTTGGGAACAGTTTCAGAAATAAATTCGGGAGGTATAGTATTTCTCTAAAAATATTTACCTAATTCAATTGTATACATGATTTAAGTTACTCCGGTCCTAACTCTCCGGATTCTAATTGTATCTAAAGAAAAGGAGGCGCGTGTATTCTTGAATAAATTTTACATTCAAAATTAGGGGTGATCAGAAAACCGCACAAATCACAAAAACCGTCCGCACCGCACCAAATCACACCGTAAGACGCGGTTTTTTATTTTCGTGGTGCGATTGCAGTTTGAATTTTTAATAAATCGCGCGGTGCGGTGCGGGTTGTGGTTTTAAATTTCTGAAATGCAGTTCAAACCGCACCGCATCGCAATATTTAATATATTATAAATATATATATATATACACTTATATTCCTATCGTTTAACATAAAGAACCATTTTATATTCTTAGTTAAACTGAATTTCACCAGATGACTATAGCATCCTTATTGAGTTAAAATTATATGTTAAATTCATTAAGGAATTCAAATGTACACACGATTTTCTGACAAATAAAAAAGAGACTACACAATCTCTTGTTTATATTTCTTCACAAGGATAACCAAAATCCAAGTATTTATATAGTGAACTAAGATGTTGCATTCTATTTGATCAAAACTATTTTCGGAAATTTGATTAAATTTAAGTTTTGTATTTATTTAATTTCTTTGAACTTGTAAAGTATAAACCGCAGTGAACCGCATCACACTGCACCGCATTTTTATGGTGTGGTTTATGCGGTTTTCGAGGGTACGCGGTGCGGTTGCGGTTTGAAAATTTGAGCAAACCTCATGTGCGGTTTGATTTGCGGTTTGAGAAAAAAACCGCACCGCCCGCGCTCACCCCTATTAAAAATGACTGACATTTGAGGAGACAAATATAAAGAGGGAAGGAATCAGAGAAAATAGATTGGAGAGATGAAATTTAGAACAAAATTTTTCATAATATGAAAATACATATGATATTTTAGGTTTCCGATATTAATACTATGAATTTATGTGTGCGAAAGTTGAAAATGTAATATTTGAAGGGACCAAATACACTTTACAATCAATTTTTTGTATAAAATCAAGAAAAATGAAAGTTGTTGAGAGGTTTTGTGGCACGCCAGATGAATGGGGCAAAATGAACCATGCAAAATTTCAGTGGACAAGGAGAGACGGTATTTAAGAGTTGGGTACAAGCAAAAGCAAACTCCATATTGTATGACCAAGCTATTCTTACAACTTTATGGACTGGGCTCATTTCCAGGTATTGCTCCATAAACAATTGTGGAAGCCCATTTAAAGCATTCATTCATTGTTTAGGAGACGATAAATTAGAGGGTCGGTGTGGCAATCATTTAACTATTTTACATTGTGTATTCCATGCAATTCTTAATCATAATGATGCTTTTAAGACTTGCTAATTAACCAATCTTACTGGCCAGTTTAGCATGTGTTGACTTCCTATCAGTTTGCCTATATATACAAAGACTGAAAGACCTATTTCAACATTTCACATACCAACTAATTTGATCGCATTGCTTAAAGTACTGCTTCCACTTCATTTTCACAGCTGCAACACCAACCTAACATCAAATACTACTACTACTACGTAGCAGAGATCATGACGGTAAGCTCAGTTTATCTATGCATGCATATCTCAACATCTTGTTCTTCATGATTTCCATGCATATATATAATCAGACACGTACTTCCCCTTTGTTGATTAGACCACGGAAATGCACGTACACATTGATTGCCCAGGATGTGAGGAAAAAGTCAGGAAAGCTCTCGCAAATCTCAAAGGTGCCTTCCCTTCAAATCATTTTCACATTTCTTTAATATAACAAAGACTGAATCAAGGGGACGAACTCTACAATGATACTTAAATTATAATAATAAATTTGCATGTACAGGAGTGGACAGTGTAGATATAGATATGGAGATGCAAAAAGTGACGGTGACAGGATGGGCAGAACAAAAGAAACTTCTCAAGACCGTCCGAAAGACGGGACGGAGGGCGGAGATTTGGCAGTTGCCCTACAATCCGGAACTCCGTAACAGCAACTACAATATAAATGGTGGTCAGCACATGAATCATGGAGGTGGTGGTGCACCATTTATAACGCAGCAGCCAGTGGCGTCATCCTCGTACAACTACTACAAACATGGTTACAGCACCAGTGGCCATGGAACTAATTCTCAATATCCTCATCCCACTTCTCATTCCTCCTCTGGATCTATTTTTGGTCACCAGACTGGTGCTGCTTTTAGCGACGAAAATCCAAATGCGTGTTCCATCATGTGATGGTCATGTAAGTCAAACATATAATTAAAGCTTTGGAGTAATCTGTATGGCTATATATAACTACTCGGCGGTTACTATGCTAAGTTATACCAGCTAGCACCTGCATGTGTTTTTTATATTTGGATTTTTTTTGTGTTGCAAGGAGGAAAATACGACATCACTTTGTTTTTGTTTTTTCTTAATCTACATCTATCAGTTCTTTACTATGCTTCATATGAAAAAGTCAACTTCTTTTCATAATTTTTCAACAAAACACAATTTTGGAAATTATAATTGTTTTAATAAACAGACACCAATTGTGTATCGAAAAAACACGTATCAAATGTAATATATTGAAGTCACTACTACTACCATCAAAAAGATAAAATAAAAAAAACTAGATGACATAATTAATGCATAAGAAATTATTTTCAAACATAACAAGTTAAAGTCATTGTTACATTATTACCGGCGAATAGATAAAATTGAAAAAAGTTGCGTGCATATTCAAACACAGTAAAAATTATTGTTACTGGTAAAGAGATAAAATCGAAAAAAGCTGCTCATAATGTACAAGGGATTGCCCGTGCATTTTCCTTTTATAAAAATATAAGTACCTACTTTTTCTTGGCTGCACAGCCGCCATATAGCAACTACCACGATCACTACTCCGTTCACCAAATGTCGCCGTCCAAACATTGCCCACCTCTATGGTCGCTATCACTTAGCGACAGGAAGGCGTTGTGTCGCGAACTCTATTAACCAGTTCGTGATATATTTATTCGACCGTCCCATTTATTGACATTCAAAGACATGTATGTTTTATATATCATGTACTACTTGTATTACATTTTACCACATATACAGGGGCATAAGCCAGCTAATTAGAGCATATTATCATAAAAGAAATGATTATACTAAAAGGAATAGTTAACATTTGTATAAAAAGGTTTGATACAATTTTATAAACAAATCGAAATATGAAATAATTTTATTATATCTTATAAATTCTTTAAAAAAATATTGATATTCTTGAGAGCTTTTTATGTTACAATAGAACTCGAGATGGTTAATTAATATGATAACCTATTATATGATTATATAATTTCACAAATATCCTTTCAATTACAAGCTATGTTATATTAAATATGATCTTGTTTATATGCATATCCTAATTGATAGGTGCGATCCTATAAGTTAAGAACCGACATATCAATCTCTCATATATTCATGTGTTTGTATATGAGCAAATACTGATTCAGCTCTATATTCTGACCAACTGCAAATCCTGACGACAATCAAATTCTACTGTCAACATATCTTGATCAGCTTTCCCAGACTAAATCGTGATGATTATTTGAGTAGGATTTCCAACAAGGTACTTGCCAATCAGCATGTTCAATCCTTAAGGTGGACCATGACATGCAGTCCCCAAAAGTCGTTTTACCCTTAGTAACAAGTCAAAACTATTTGTTCACTCGCGGACAAAAGGAAGGCTTCGCCCTTGCAATCGGTTTGACAAGCGAGTCACCAAAAAGCAGATTATATTCGCTCAATCATGTCCCAAAATAGGAATAGAGTCCATGGATCAGAACACGAGTGAGTTACCTAAAAGCAGATGGTGGTGCAAGACATGCATTTAAATAACAAGACTAAGTCATTTCAACAACCTAAGATTAGTTGTATGATAATCTTCTTGTATTTTGTAATACTATTTCTTGAGTTTGTAAAAGTGTTAAGGAGATTAGACTGGAGAATTTTTCTATGAACAACCATCAAGCTCAGGTGTAATAACTCGAATTTTTGAGACCTTGTATAAAGTTTAATGAATAGTAACCCTGACAAACGGGAAAAACTTTTGAGCCCACACTATGTAGTGCATGAGAAAATGAGTTTACACTATGTAGTGCATGAGAAAATGAGTTTCGGAATTGATATTACGACTATACGTACCAAATGAGTATATGTAAACGCTATTAGTTTTCGAAGAAAACGAACTTTGAAAAACGACCGTATTTACGACTTATCGAGGATTACGGGAATCACAATATAATTACGAGATTAAAATCCTACGGATTTATATTCAAGTAGGATAAATAAAAATATAAGGAATAAATACGAAAGGAATTACATTGTGAACCACTTACGAGTAAGTATTACGGAGAACGTTTAAGTAACCGAGCGAACGCGTAAATGATTAAATAAACGTAACGCACTAACTAAACTATGGTAAGGAAGTAACCATGGTTACTTAATCAAATAGTGAGCTAACCATAGGATGACCAAGCTAGCTAGCAAATATTGTGCTAAGAAGCTAACCTTGTAGTTAACTTGTAAGCTAGCAAGTTACAAAGATATGTCCATGGATTTGGCAACAAGGAATAAACCTAGAATGCTATCCTAGGAAGAATAAAATCAAGTTGCAAAGATATCAAGTCACCTTCCAAGAAGCAACCTATCCAAACATCCAAGAGAAGCAACCAAGTAGTATAAGTACCCCCCCCCCCATTTGGATTTGGTTTTTGTCTTTTTTCTATTCAGGTTTGTTTTTAAATTTGTTTCCTGGAAGGATTCAGATATTGGCTAATTCAAGCTGATATTGAATTTCTCTTGGAATCTTATTGGGTTTGGGTTATTGTCTAAGCCTATAAATACCCTTCTCATGTAATCTTTTAAGGGAGACAATGGATAATATAAAACTTGTGTTTTGAGATAAACTATGAGTAGTTTTTCTTTTCTCTAAACTTTAATTACTGGATTGTTTTGAAGATTAGATTCGAATTACTTAGTTTCTGGATTGATCTAAGCAATTTGAGATTCAAAGTTCACGTTTCTGGATTGATCGTGTTCTTTTGAAATATAATCTTCTTCTCTTATCCCTTTTCTTCTTTTGAAATGGTACCAGAACTGACTGAAAAGATACGAGTATGTCAGGAAAAGAAGATGAGTGAGGAAAAATGGACATTGACCGGTGAAGAAATAAGATGCGAGAAGGATGAGACAGGGATCATGAGGTATGCGTCCCGGATTTGGATTCCGAATGTGCAAGAATTGAAGGATGAGCTGCTGCACGAAGGGCACAGCTCTAGATATTCAATCCACCCAGGAAGTACGAAAATGTACCGTGACCTTAAGGAATATTATTGGTGGCCTAACATGAAGAGAGAAGTAGCAGAGTGGGTCATCAAGTGCTTGACATGCCAGAGAGTGAAGGCGGAACATCAGCGACCTAGTGGACTATTACGACCCCTAGAAATTCTGGAATGGAAATGGGAGCATATAGCCATGGATTTTGTGACAGGCTTACCAAGGACAAAGACCAATCATGATGTTATATGGGTTATCATTGATAGACTGACCAAGTCCACATACTTCCTACCATTCAACGAAAGGTACACCGTAGACAAGTTGGTAGATATTTACTTGAAGGAAATTGTAGTGAGACATGGCGTTCCTGTAGCCATAGTGTCAGATAGAGACCCGAGGTTTAATTCCTGATTTTGGAGAAGCTTCCAGGAATGTGTAGGCACCAGAATAAACATGAGTACCGCTTACCACCCCCAGACCGATGGACAAAGCGAAAGGACTATTCAGACCCTAGAAGATATGCTGCGAATGTGTGCCATTGATTTCAAAGGAAATTGGGATGACCACTTACCCCTGATCGAATTTGCTTATAACAATAGCTATCACGCTAGCATAGGAATGCCCCCGTATGAAGCTCTTTACGGGAGGAGATGTCGCTCTCCCCTGTGTTGGGACGAAGTCGGAGAACACAAGATATTAGGACCAGAGTTAGTCCAGGAGACCAGAGAAATGGTAGGACTCATCAGGAAAAGACTGGTAGCAGCCCAGGACAGACAAAAGAAGTACGCCGACCAGATCAGGAAGGATAGGGAATATGAAATAGGAGATTCTATGCTATTAAAGGTATCTCCGTGGAAAGGAGTGATGAGATTTGGAAAGAAAGGGAAGCTGAGTCCTAGATTCATAGGACCCTTTGAAATTTTGAGGAGAATAGGACCTCTAGCTTACGAGCTCGCCTTGCCTCCTAATTTGCAACAAGTACACAACGTGTTCCACGTGTCCATGTTGAGAGAGTACCATGCCGATGCACGACATATAATAGTGTACGAGCAGGTAGACTTACAACCAAACCTGACTTATATCGAGCAGCCAGTAAGGATAATGGACCAGAAAGAACAAGCGCTGAGGAACAAAACGGTGAAGCTAGTTAGGATCTTGTGGAGAAATCAAAATGTTGAGGAATCAACTTGGGAACTTGAAGACGCAATGAGGAATAGATATCCCCACTTATTTTCTAATTGATTCCGGGACGGAATCCTTGTTAGAGGGGAAGACTGTAATAACTCGAATTTTTTAGACCATGTAAAACGTTTAATGAATAGTAACCCTGACAAACGGGAAAAACTTTTGAGCCCACAATATGTAGTGCATGAGAAAATGAGTTTCAGAATTGATATTACAACTATACGTACCAAATGAGTGTATGTAAAGCTATTAGTTTTCGAAGAAAACGAACTTTGAAAAATGACTGTATTTACGACTTATCGAGGATTACGGGAATCACAATATAATTACGAGATTAAAATCCTACGGATTTATATTCAAGTAGGATAAATAAAAATATAAGGAATAAATATGAAAGGAATTACATTGCGAACCACTTACGAGTAAGTATTAGGGAGAACATTTAAGTAACCGAGCGAACGCGTAAACGATTAAATAAACGTAACGCACTAACTAAACCATGGTAAGGAAGTAACCATGGTTACTTCATCAAATAGTAAGCTAACCATATGATGACCAAGCTAGCTAGCAAAAAGTGTGCTAAGAAGCTAACCTTGTAGTTAGCTTGTAAGCTAGCAAGCTACAAAGATATGTCCATGGATTTGGCAACAAGGAATAAACCTAGAATGTTATCCTAGGAAGAATAAAATCAAGTTGCAAAGATATCAAGTCACCTTCCAAGAAGCAACCTATCCAAGCATCCAAGAGAAGCAACCAAGTAGTATAAATACCCCCACCCCATTTGTTCCATTCGGCCCCAAGGAAAAAAAAGGGAGAATTGGAATTCAAACTCCAAGTTCAAGCTCTTGTAAAATCACCCAATTAATTCCCAAGCCTCCTAGCAACTAAAATAAGGTAAGAAAATTCTTTCATCTCCTTTTATCAAGGTTTGATGGGTGGAATAAATTCAAGAAACTCACTAGTGAATAGTCTGAATAGTAACCTCTCTTTGGTTTCTTGATTTTAATGGTGGTTTTAGGTTCTAAAAATCATACCAAGCACTTACAAGCCTCCACCATCCTCAAGAACACATCTCAAGCTTTCAATAAAGGTAAAAATCTTTGGGCCAACTTTATATAAGGTTCATTTTTAAGATCCATTTAGTATGAAGTAGTAAACCTAGCTTACTAAGTGTTATTGATGAAATCTTGATGATTAAGTTAAGTAGATTTAAGGTTGGTTGTTGTTGCCTCAAGAACATGATGTTATTGAGAGGAGTTTGTGTGTTGATGATGATATGATGATTTTTGGTGGTTGTGTTGATAGTTAGAGCGTAAACGAAACCCCGATCGTAAACGTAACTTCGTTAAAACCAACAAACCGTAATTTTAAGTTTCTGCAGAAATCCCGAAGTTTTAAACTTAGATTCTTGAAAAATAATATTTTTTTAGGATATACAATGTTATAAGGATCGTTTAGGTGCTTGAATCACTTGATTCCGATTTACGGATCAAAAGTTATGGTCGTTTTAGTAAAAATGATTTACGCGACAAAAACTGCTACGAATTACGAACTTTGAAAATATAAAGGATAAACTTAAAGTATTCATAAATCATGAAATTTTTACAGAGAGTAACATATTGAGTTTCATAATTTCCATAAAAATTTCAAGTAAAAATAATGATTTCTCAATTTTATTAAAATATCGGAGCCGAGACCGCGCGGGTAGAAACCGCAAGAATCCTTAAGCGCAGCCGACGACGATAATGAGAATGAACCCAAGATACTTAGGAAAATGAAGTAACCATAATGTGATTATGACTTAAAAGAAATGTTAAGGGTAGTATGAGTTGAGAGGGTGCATAATAAGTAGCGCGTGAGTGTGAGTTGCTGTAAATTAGAACGGAACCTAACAAAATGAAATGTGTTTATGGTTATAGATTTCCGAGCGGAACCTAGAGCATCCTCCACCTCGAGATACCCAGGTAAGTTTACAAACCCAACTCCATTTTTACTGTTGTGTTGTGAAAGGATTGTTTTACTATCATCGCATAAATACCATGTTTGCCATGATACGTAGTTGCTAAATTTTCGCATAATATAGCGATGTTGTACGATAAGTATATAACGTGAAATGATATTTCACTTTAGGCGTGACGTATTATATAAGACCGAGGATCAGTCAGGATTTAAGATAAAACCCGGAAATCATTCCGGAGATATTATAGGACGGGTATAAGTCCATAATAGTACATTTTAAAGGGACTCATCGTCCATTTACGAAATATTAAAACACCTTGAACTTTTATTAAAACTATTTTCCAATGATCATATTCCCTCAACTATATTTTATTGTTCGGATAATAAATATTATATACGTATTACTTTATTATAAGAGTAGTATACTTCAACGTTTATTTATTCAAACCCGATTAATCATTATAGATTATTAATTATGTAGATACAAACTAGTTAAGGAATATTACTTTAAATAAACCTTTTATAGAGTAACTCATTTGAGGTATGATTAATATCATTTATCATTTAATTAATTATAGACTATTATTTAATTAATTATTATTTATTAAAGGATTATTATTGATTTAAAAATCATAGATCCTGATATAAAACATACTTTCTGATTTAGAAGTATCATTCGAATAATTTCAGATTGTCGGTGAATATTATCCCGACCTATTAATATTTTGAATATAGTTTCAAGGAGAAACTTTTCCCCTTATTGATTATCTGTTGACAACGGTCAACTCACATCCTTAGTACTTCCTCCAAAACTTTCGGAAGTACATATACAGTAAAGCTATGCCTATCAACAAGCAAAACGCTTTGAGGAAGTTCGATGTGGTTCGAGTTCTCAAGACGTGATAGGATTTCCTAAAGGACAAGGGAGGGGTAGAATCCAAGTACTTCGTGTATTGGATAGGCTACTGGTACTGTAGGAGACGGTACAATATGTACCTATGGACCTGCGAAGTGTGTGTATACCCGAAATGAGGACACATAGCCCGTATGCGGCCAGGGTGATACCCGAGAGATGACGGTTTCGTCCTTCTACTAGTAGAAAAGGTTACTATTTCCGTAGTACGACTGATCATCGTATGCGGTGGCTCCAGGAATTGTCCAAATTCTTCCAATTGGAATTGAGATGCAATACCGTAACCCAAGCCTAGGTGCTGGGATTACTATCAAGGTATTCGCAGGTTATAAAAACCCCCTTAAAGAATTGTTTTCGTAAGAAGGTGTGTAACACCAAGGAAAACTATTTTCGAATAAAATATATATATAATATATGATGATTTCATACAGCCATTTCCATACTGTACATTATTATGCTGAGCATTATAGCTCACACTTATTTTCTTAAATTGACACAACACAACAGTGAATCAAGATGTCTGCCATGAGAACCACAGCCAGGAAACGGGTAGGAAATGGCCAGCTGTTCCGTAGATTGTTTGGTGTTGTACCTCAGGTAGTCAGAATAAGCTGGATTAGTTTTCAGTTGTTTATAATTCGGCTTATTTATAAGTATGGTTTATGTAAGATAAGAAACAAGAAATGTATATTTGGTTAGCGGACTAACCTTACCTAAAGGTCACTCCCCGATAAGACTAATTATATTTGGGTTATAATAAAATTTCTCTAGTGATGATGGTTCGTTTCCAAGACAATAACCTGTAAGTGTGTGTGTGATAAGTGTGGGGTCGTGAAGCGTGAGTATTTACATATTGTAGTATGATTTGTTTGAGTTTAGATGGCGTGGCTTCCGAGACTCCTGACCCCGGGTTTTGGGGCGCCACAGAAATGGTATCAGAGCCTTAGGTTATCAAATCTTGGAAACGATAGGATATAAAATATGTAGACCTAAGAATAATAATGTTATTCTCAGAGGACTAACAATGAGATTTACAGAAGGGGGGGTTGAATGTAAATCTCAAAACTTTTTCAAGTTTTGAGCAATTTGTAAGACTAAGTGTTTGAGTGATCAAATGTGTGTGAATTGCTTGGAGCTGATGCAGACAGATATATATTTAAACACAAATGAAATGAACACAAAGAACTTAAAAACTTTTCTGGTGGATTTGTTGTTCCACCAGAGATGTGTTATTTCAGAAAATCTGTGATTCAAAATTAAATCACAGCTGCTTCCTAGTACAAACTAGATGATTTTCTCTCTTGATATTTCTAAACAGCTCAGGGAAAATTCATATCTAATTACTAGCTACTACTTGGTTTATATAACCCCAAGTTTACAAGTGAAGACAAAGATAAAGTACAATAAGACAATAGTTCTCCACTTGTTTCAGTTCCATTTTTATCCAGTGTAATATGGAATTATCTGTTGACTTTCCATTTTGAACCAGACTAAAAACGGCTACTTTTTCTGCTGTTCCTGAAATAGGCTACCACATCTCTGTCAATCCATGTGCATCTGTCAGCTTTGTTAACTGTCACTATCAACTGCTATGAGACTGAGCATCCATTGAAGCTTTCATCCGTTGATGGCTTTATCCGTTGATGCTCTAGCAGTGCATCCGTTGAAGCTTTCATCCGTTGATGGCTTTATCCGTTGATGCTCTAGCAGTTGAAGCTTTATCCGTTGAAGCACTTATCCGTTGAAGCGTTAGAGACATCCGTTGAAGCTTAGTTTCTTATCCGTTGAAGGTCTTCAATATCAGTTGACACTCCTTCACTTATACAAAATTACAAGGCATGAAATATTTACAATTAGCCCTCCTACTTGTACATCCATTAGTAGTCAACATGACTGATTATCTCCTAACAACATCTAAGAATTACAGCTTGAAACCAGAGAGTGAGATGTGCTACAATACCAAACTTATTGCTAAGTAAGGCTACTCCTTCAACGGATAGCCAAGATGGTCTTATCCGTTGAGGCTACAAACACTAGATTTCTACTTAAGTGTTTTGCTGAACTTATCATCAAACTAATACACATATTCCTAACAATCTCCCCCTATTTATGTCTACTAGAACTGTAGGCATAAATTTGGGTTTAGCTTGATGATAACAAAACACTTAACAAATACATAAACTGTAACTAAGCAGAAATTCAAAAGTGCTGCAAAAGTGTATATGCTGAGATGAAATTGAAGAAATACATTGTTTCCAAGGGTGCTCCTTTAGCTTGAGCAAATTACTTTCTTTTCCTTTGATCCCTGGTTTTCTTTCCTAGCCTCCTGTCATTCTCCTCCATTTGAAGTTGAAGTTGTCTGTAGAATTCAGCTTCATCTTCTTCATTGATATCTAACTTAGATTGCATATCCTTGAGAGTTTCATTACTGGCAATCTTTAGCTGATCTTCAATTCTGAAAAATCTTCTGACTCCTTTGTTGTCTCTGAACTCCATCAACCAATGAGGTGATTTGTGAATTGTAATACATCTCTCTGGAATGAGTAAAGTTCTAGGCAAAGCATTGGGCTCCCTCCAAGTTTTCTTTATATTGGCAATCTTATTGAGAATCTCAGTCCTGGCTGTTCTGGTAAAGCCAGAATCCTTATGTATGGCTGAGTAGACTCTGATCAAGATAGTGTAGCCTTCATTCAGAATTCTGTGAAGAGGTCATGTTCTTTCCCCAGCTCCTTTGTATTTGAACACTAGTCTTTCAGGTAGCTGTCTGTAGGCAGCTATTCCCCTTACATCCTCCAGCTCATCCAGATAGAGTTCAATGTCTGAAAATTCTTTTATGTCACAGATGTGAACATAATCATCTTTAGAGTTTTGAGGTTTGGACTTAGGCTTCTGTGTGAATTTGATTGAGGCTTTAGAGGGTGTTGATTTGATTCTTCTTTTCTGCTTCTTTGATGGTGGAGAAGAGGTTAGAAAGGTGGGCAATTTGATGGTGTCCCAATCAATTGGTTCCTCCTTGGGAATGATTGTTTCACCATGAATGTTCATGAAGGGGTCAGGTACAATGGGTTCAGGAATAGAGGGTAGTGGTTTAGATATTGATTGGGTTTCTTCAGTCTTATCTACCTTCTTTCTCTTTGCATTGACCTTCTTTCTTTTCCCTTTCTGCCATTCTTCCTTACTTCTTTCCTCCATCTCAGTACCAACCATGTCCCCCATAGCTTCATCTTCACCTTTGTCTTCAATTTCTTTCTGATCTTCAGCCTGACTTGACTCTAGCTGTTTTTCAAGCTTTGCTTGTGCTCTTTTGTCAGCCTTTAGCTGTTTGGCTTCTTCCTTCAACCTTTTGGTTTCTTCCTTCTTGGATATTGAGAATTTGGGATGTCCTTGCATCACACATATGCTCTTTCCCTCTCTGAAAATAATAGCCATGTTTCTCCTTACAGCCTCATCCATGGTCTCTTTGAGATATGCAATACTTCTTCCTAAAAGCTTGTCCTCATCTGCTTTTGGAAGAGGAAAATCCACCTCTTTTAGAGGATTCTTTGTAGAGTCCTTATTGGATCTGTTATTGGGATTAAGAACCATAGGTTGCAGATCTTTGGAAGAAGTTTCTCCATCCTTATGCCTCCCTACTGGCTTGAGTTCCATAATAATTGATTCCACTTTTGTGCGATGCTTCACAGATTGTGATTGAGAAGTTGTGGAACCAAATATTAGTTGCATCTTTTCATCAATCTTCTTCCTTTGCTCTTTGACTTGCAATTCAGCTGCTGCTATCTGGATTAGATCAATTCCATCTAGCTTTCCTTTGACTTGAATTGGTGGAGAAGTTGTGATGACAGGAACTAGCACTTGAGAAACCTGAACTGTTGTAGATGGCTCTCCTTCCCCTTCCCCTTTATTCTCCCCCTTTTTGTTATCATCAAGGGTAGGGGTCAAGCCTTGTGCTTGTGCCAGCTGCATGAGTAGATTTGTTTGAGTTTGTTGATTCTGAAGAATGGTGACCATAGAGTCTTCAATGATTTGAACCCTATCTTCCAATCTGGCCAGCCTCTTGTCAGCATCAGAGGCCTTCCTTAGTCTCCCCAACAAATCTTGCATAGTACCATAGGGTATAACTGAATCCAATTTCTCAGCATTGTAGGATTTCAGATCAGTAATGTCCAGCTTGAGCTCATCCACACTTAGATTTTGCTGGTAATGCTGCAACTGCAAGAGATGCAGAGATTCCAGATGAGCTTGAAGAATTGCCTTGGTACCAGCATCCTGAGTCTCCTGAATGGCCTGCTGAATTGCCATGACTTGTTTGACCAAAGTGACACCAAACTATCCTGGTGTTGATGGTTTTGCCCATGCCCATGCAGGAAGATTAGGAACAGAACTTGGGCCTGCTACTCCCCCTAAGTTCATGCTCTCATTCAAAGAATTAGAGTCATCATCATTAGAATTTACTCCAAATTCTTCAGATGGCTCACCAGCTTGAGAAGGCAGCCTGTTGACAGCAGCTTTGTCTCTGAGAAGAGATTCTGAAGTGTGTACAATGTGTAGTGTCTGTTCTGCCTCCACATTGCCATGTGCAGCCAATAATTGATAGGCTGAAACAGGGTGAGTAAAAGTGTCAGCATCCAAGGAAATGTTATCAATGACAGCTTTGTAGTGTTGCTGAAATTGTCTTCCCTTATCTGCATCATCCACTTTCATTAACTCACTAGCAATGGCTGGATCCACCCTTATAGCTTCTGTACCTGCCTTTCTCTCAATTTCTCTCTTTTCTTGCATCAGGGGCTCCCCCTGGCTCACACACACCCTCACACCCTCACCTTCACCTTCTAAGGTGGCACTCCTCTCACTTACTTTTGCCATGCTGGAAGAAATAGCATGCATTTGTGACTCTCATCCTCTCCTTTTGCCTGGGAGCAACCCAGCCTCTCACTCAAAAAATCACTCCCTTCCCTCAAGCCTAAAAGTGATTGTATAGTTGCCATGTCCTCTACAGTTGGAGTTGTTTCTGTTAAGTGTGTAGAGGCCATCAACGGATAGGGAGTATCCGTTGTAGTGGAAACTGATGGTATCAACGGATAACTGCTGTTAAGCTTATCCCTTGAAGAACAACCACTTGTCAACGGATGAGAGATATCCGTTGAAGAAGGAAATGATGTAGAGATAGAAAGTGATATAATTGTTGAATCTGTGTGGATTGATTTTAAGTGAGGTGACACAGATTCTGCAACTACATCTGAAAGAATTGGCTGATGATCCAACAAATCATCTAAAAGATGATGATCACCAGGTTTTGAGTGGGGCTCTTCCCTGAGTTTTAATGAGGGAGAATCAGGAATTGATGTGAATATCATATCCATATCCAGAGAGGGTGTAGGAGAGTTTGAGGAATGGTGTGTGTCTATATTGAGAGAATGGGGCTGTGATTCCACATTTGCTGGAATCACATCAAGCTGAATTTGAGAAGGCACAGATACTGGTGGGTGTATCTGTGCTGTGTGTGTCCCTTGTGTGGAAACTAGGGTTTTGGCCTTCTTCTTCCTTGAAAAGGCTTGAATTGGTGAATGTTTAGCTTCAGTGTCCCTCCCTCTTTTGTTCTGTGTCCCTGGATGGGGACTATTTTTAATAGTTACATCCTTTTGGGAGGATGCAACTAGGGATGTGCTGGACTCCTTTTGAACCACTACAGTCTTTTGAGAGACTGTGGCTTGGCTGGAATGGGTACCACTCACCTCTCCCACCTTATCCTGGGGGGCTTTTTGATGTTCACCCCTCCCCTCACCACTCACACCCTGTTCACTCCCTTCAGGGTTTATGGTAGTTGTTACAACTGTTGTCTTTTGAGAAATAACAGAGGTAGGTTTCTTTGACTTGACTTTGGAGATTTTAGATTTGGTGGCTTTGGTAGGAGCCTGTTTGGACAATGACACAGGTTCCATAGTCACACTAGAAAGCAAAGAAACATTGGGGTTGGAAATAGTAGGAGTTATAGAAACATTTACCTCACTTACCTGTGGTGCATTCATGATTGGCAAGTATACCAATGGCACCTGGCTGTTGAGGTTCATTCTCAAAAGGTCTGCAAGGACCCTTTTCTCTTGTGCCCAGCATTTGAGTTTATTATTCTCATTGGATATAACCAAACCTTCAGCAACATGGTTAGCCAATAACATAAAGAGTCTAGCAAAGTAGATGTTATGTGGTCTATTAGCTTTGTTACCTAATCTGGAACCTAATTCTAGCATAACACAGTTGCTAAAATTAAAGTACCTATCAGAAACTAGCATATAGAGCATATTAACAAGAGATGAAGTGATAGCATCAAAATTGCTAATCTTCCCAGAGAAAACCTTAATAAAGGCATCTCCAAGAAAACTCCATTCTTTCCTAAGGCCTTTCCTTATAATACTACCTAAACTAGTAGAATCAAAAGCATAGCCTATGGAATCTAGCATAGCAGAGACATCTTTATCAGTGTGTGGTGTCATGGCATTATTCTCAGGCAACTTAAAGCAAGATTGTAAATCATCACAATTAATGCAATAGTCCTTACCTTTGAGAGAGAAGGCAATAGTCATATCAGTGGAGTTGAACTCTGCAGTTGTCCAAATCTCCTCAATCACTTCACAGTAAATGGTTGGGGCTTCCAGCATTGCATAGCTCAGTTTGCAGTTCTTGATGAAGTCCATCATCTTGTGATAATCAGAATGGGCTTCCTTCTTTTCAACCAAGACTATGAAATTATTCTTTTCATAAACAAATCCTGTTTGAGACATAATTTTGACTACTGGTGCCATTGTTGTGAGTAGAGGTTGCAGAGAAGAACTTGAGAATTGAGAGAGAAAGAGAATGATAATTGCAAGAAAGCGTAAAGTGAAAATAAGAATTCAATTGGGCTTTTATACTTTCTTGAATTAAAACACTAATTAAAATAATTAAATGATACTTTTAAGTAAGTGAAAGTCGTTCAGGAATAAATGAAACTGTAGAAATTCTGAAAACTACCGTAAATAAAAATACATACAACACTGTATATCTGTATCAACGGTTGAGTAAAAGAATCAACGGCTGTGACTCACTAACGTGACACATCAACGGATAAGGTAAATAGTTATCCGTTGATGAACAATACTATTTTATCCGTTGAAGGATAAAATTACCAGAAATGTATTTGTCTTTCAACGGATAATGAATATCCGTTGATAGAACAATTTTGGCTTTCAATGGATAGGGAATATCCGTTGATAGGATAAGTCTTGATTAAAGCCAACTTTTTTCTTGCAGCAAATTCATTTCAGGCTACAAGACAGATTACATAGATGACATAGATTAGGAATAGTTAAGCATACCTAACTCACTTACTAATCTTGTGAATGTTGATTCATCAAGTGGCTTGGTAAATATGTCTGCAATATGCTTTTCACTTGGAACAAAATGAAGTTCCACTGTACCTTTCATCACATGTTCCCTAATGAAGTGGTACTTGATATCAATGTGCTTGGTTCTTGAGTGCTGTACTGGATTTTCAGTAATGGCAATGGCACTTGTGTTGTCACAAAATATTGGAATTTTGTCAACAGTTATACCATAGTCAAATAACTGATTCCTCATCCACAGTATTTGTGCACAGCAACTACCAGCTGCAATGTATTCAGCTTCAGCTGTTGATGTGGAAACAGAATTCTGCTTCATGCTGAACCATGATACAAGCTTGTTTCCTAGAAATTGACAGGTGCCTGTTGTGCTTTTCCTGTCTAATTTGCAACCTGCATAATCTGCATCTGAGTAGCCAATTAGATCAAAACCAGACTCTCTAGGGTACCAAATTCCTAGATTTGGAGTCCCTTTGAGATATCTGAAAATTCTTTTAATAGCCACTAAGTGAGATTCTTTAGGGTCAGCTTGAAATCTAGCACAGAGACATGTAGAAAACATAACATCAGGTCTACTGGTAGTTAAATATAAAAGTGAGCCAACCATGCCTCTATAACTTGTAATATCCACAGACTTTTCAGCCTTGTTTAATTCAAGCTTGGTGGCAGTGGCCATGGGAGTTTTTGCAGGTGAACAATCCATTAGGTCAAACTTCTTTAAAAGATCATAAATATATTTAGTTTGACTAATGAAAATTCCACCACTAACTTGTTTAACTTGTAAACCAAGAAAGTAAGTTAGCTCTCCCATCATGCTCATTTCATATTTACTTTGCATTAATTTAGCAAACTTTTTACAAAGTTTATCATCTGTAGATCCAAATATAATATCATCTACATAAATTTGTACAAGTATCTTAGAGCCATTAACATTTCTAAAGAAGAGAGTTTTGTCAACAGTACCTCTTGTGAAGTGATTATCTAGAAGGAACTTTGATAAAGTCTCATACCAGGCTTTAGGTGCTTGCTTTAGTCCATAGAGTGCTTTCAACAAATAATACACATTGTCTGGAAAATTTGGATCTTCAAAACCTGGAGGTTGGCTTACATAAACTTCTTCCTCCAATTCCCCATTTAGAAATGCACTCTTGACATCCATCTGATAGACTTTGAAATTGGCATTAGCTGCATAGGCTAGAAAGATTCTGATGGCTTCAAGTCTTGCAACTGGAGCAAATGTTTCATCAAAATCTATTCCCTCTTGTTGAGAATAGCCTTTGGCAACCAATCTGGCTTTATTCCTTATGACAATGCCATTTTCATCTATCTTGTTTCTGAATACCCATTTTGTTTCAATAGAACTCTTGTTCTTTGGCTTGGGTACCAGCTTCCACACTTTGTTCCTCTCAAATTGGTTTAGCTCCTCTTGCATAGCTAAAATCCAATCTGGATCCAAAAGAGCTTCTTCCACTCGCTTAGGTTCCTCCTGTGATAGAAAGCTACTATACAGATATTCATCTTGAGTAGCCCTTCTAGTTTGTACTTTAGATGTAGCATCACTAATGATCAGTTCAAAATGGTGATTCTTGGTCCATTTCCTTTGAGGTGGTAGATTAGCCCTTGATGAGGTTGCCTCAGTATTGTCATGATGTGAGATAGAATGTTGATTTGTTGAAACTCCCCCTGAGTTGCTGATCCTTTGAAAGGAAATGGGAGTTCTATCAACTGATGAGGTGAAGTGATTATCCGTTGACAGACTGTGATCAACGGATGCTTCATTATGAACTTCAACGGATGATGCACTTTGTCTTTCAACGGATGCTGCATTGCTTCTTTCAACGGAAGCTGAATTTTGACTTTCAACGGATGCAGCATTCTATGCATTATCCAAAGGCAGACTCTGGTTTCTTCTTGAGATGCCTTCTTCATCATTCTCATCTTCACTATCATCACAATATATCTCAATATTGTCAAATTTGAGTCCTTCATGATGTCCCTCATCTGTTAGTCCATCAATCTTTTTATCATCAAACACAACATGTACAGATTCCATGACAATGTTGGTTCTTAGATTGTAGACCCTATATGATTTTCCAGCAGAATAACCAACAAATATTCCTTCATCAGCCTTTGCATCAAACTTTCCTTTGTGATCAGATTGATTCCTTAAGATGTAACATTTGCAACCAAAGACATGTAGAAAGTTTAAAGTTGGTTTTCTTCTCTTGAATAATTGATAGGGAGTCATGCATTTTGCTTGTTTGATTAGAGAAATATTCTGAGTGTAACATGCACAGTTAACAGCCTCAGCCCAAAAATAAGTTGGGAGCTTTGACTCCTCAAGCATTGTCCTTGCAGCTTCAATTAGTGATCTGTTCTTCCTTTCCACCACACCATTTTGTTGTGGAGTTCTTGGAGCTGAGAACTCATGCATGATCCCATTTACTCCACAGAACATCTTCATGGTTGAATTCTTGAACTCAGTTCCATTATCACTCCTAATATTCCTTACTTTGAAATCAGGATGATTGTTGACTTGCTTGATATGATTGATGATAATTTCACTAGCTTCATCCTTTGATCCAAGAAAATAAACCCATGAAAACTTTGAGAAATCATCTACAATCACTAGGCAGTATCTTTTCTTTGAAATTGACAATACATTGACTGGTCCAAAAAGATCCATGTGTAGAAGTTGCAGTGGTTCATCAATTGCAGATTCAAGCTTCTTACTGAATGATACTTTCTTTTGCTTTCCTTTCTGACAAGCATCACACAGTCCATCCCTTGTGAATTCCACTAGAGGCATTCCTCTAACTAAGTCCTTTTTGACTAGATCATTCATTGTCTTGAAATTCAAATGGGACAGCTTCTTGTGCCATAGCCAACTTTCAACTGGACTTGCTTTGCTGAGAAGACAAGTAATGGATTCTGCATCTGTAGAGTTAAAATCAGCTAAGTACACATTTCCTTTTCTAACTCCAGTTAGAACCACTTTATTGTCCTTTTTACTTGTGACAATACAAGCTTCAGAATTGAAGGAAACAGTATTCCCTCTGTCACATAGTTGACTGATGCTCAATAAATTGTGTTTGAGACCATCAACCAATGCAACTTCATCAATGATGACATTTTCTTTTGAAATCAAGCCATATCCCATAGTGAATCCTTTGTTGTCATCTCCAAAGGTTATGCTAGGGCCAGCTCTCTCCTTAAATTCTGTGAGCAGGGTGAAATCTTCTGTCATGTGTCTTGAACAACCACTGTCCAAGTACCATAGATTCCTTCTTTGTCCCTGCACACAACAAAATCAATCAAGTTGATTTTGGTACCCAAGTTTCCTTGGGTCCAACCTTGTTAGTCTTTTTCCTAGACTTCATTCCTCCTGCATCTTTTGAATTAGGTAACTTTGGGTCAACCTTGGTCTCAGATGTGGTTGGTTGAAGTGTAGGGTTAGTCACAGAATCATTTAACATATTTAATTGAATTTGATAAGGCATAGGTTGTGCAAACATGTTATTCCACATAGGCATATTGTATGGCATTGGAGGCATACTAAATGCAGTAAAGTAAGGATTGTTAATGTATGGCATGTTTGCAAAATGTGCATGGGGATTCTGGTGAGACATAACAGGCATAGCATGCAGAGGTGATATAGACATGTTAGGCATGGAGGGATTTGAAGGCATGGGAGCATTTTTAACATATTTGCAATTATCAGATAGGTGATTAACACTTTTACAATGTACACAGCTTTTTCTAGGAGCATACCTATCAGGTGTGTAATTGTTATGTTTATTAATTCCTACCTTCCCATTTCTTTTAGATTTTCTTTTAGTTTCCTTCTTATCCTCAACCAACTTAAGCCTATCTTTCAACTGATCTAAAGTCATGTGTCCTATATTCACCTTACTGACATCTCTGGATGTGCTAGCTCCTTCTCTGACAAAGTTCTTGAGAGTTGAATCATTCTTTTTATTTTTAAAAGAACGGTCCTGTTTTAATTGATGAGCCTTCAACGGATGCTCCTTTTCTTCCTTCAACGGATAACTTTCATCATCTGTTGATTCCACATCCGTTGACAATCCATCAATTAATTCTAATTTCTTTTTGTTTTTCTTCCAGGCATCCTCACAGAATGATTCAATTCCCTGAACCTTGGCAATTTGAACACCAACATCCCTAGATATTTTCCAGGCCTTGATTACCTCTTGCTCACTTTCTAACTGTTTAGAAAGAATTTCTACTTTCTTAACAGCTTCTTCTAGTTCACTCTCGACAATCAAGCATTTAAGTTTAATCTTTTCAAGCTCAATTACCTGACTCTCTAACACAGCATTCCTATCACTTAAAAACACATTATTTTCTTTGATCCTAGTGTTTTCTTTAGCTAGTGATTTAAGAGAAACACGCAAATAATATAATTCATTGGACATATCATTTATGGCTTCATTGCATTCATGTTTAGAAAGCTGAGAGAGATCAGTAGTAATTACCTGGTTGCTTGATGAACTAGTTTCATTTTCATCAAAATTAGCCATCAGGGCTAGGTTGACATATTCCACATCATCATCTTCATTTACCCCATCTGCTGCCCAATCATCTTGAGTGAGAAAAGCTCTTTCCTTTTGTTTGAGCAAATCAAAATACTTCCTTTTGTAATCAACTTGCTCAAATTTCTTTTTCTCAGAATTTGGCTTCCTACACTCACTTGCAAACTGTCCACTAATGCCACAGTTGTAACATTTGAACTTTGATTTGTCCACCATGTTTTTGTTTGGCTTAGTGAACTTTGTGTTTTTCCTGAACTTCATCTTTGCAAACCTCCTGGACAGAAAGGCCAGATGTTCATCAATATCATCAGATTCATCCTGACTGGAATTGTCTTCATCCTCAGCAACTTGCTCTTTACCCTTGCTTGATTCTGATTTGCTTGTGCCAATTTTGAGACTTGGCGTTGTCTTTTCCTCATTTCTGGCTTCAACTTTTTCACTGTCAGCTACAAGTGCAACTGATCCTCCTTTTCTCTTTCCCTTTTTCAACAGCTCATCTTGCTCCATCTCAAGTTCATAAGTCTTCAAAATTCCATATAATCTTTCAAGTGTGAAGTCCTTATAATCGTGAGAATTTCTTAGAGAAACAGTCATAGGCTTCCATTCCTTTGGTAGAGATCTTAGAAATTTTAGATTTGAGTCCTTGACTTGTTACACTCTCCCATACAGCTTTAATCCATTCAATAGTTTCTGAAATCTGTTGAATGTATCATTCAATGATTCTCCTTCTTCAAAGTGGAAATATTCATATTGTTGAATGAGAAGCTGCATTTTGTTTTCTCTAACTTGCTCAGTGCCTTCACAGATTAGCTGCACAGTATCCCAAATTTCCTTAGCAGTTTGGCTATTGATGACATTGTCAAACATATCTTGATCCAGGCCATTAAACAAAATGTTCATTGCTTTCTTGTCCTTGTGGACCTCTTCAATATCTTCAACAGTCCATTCTGCCTTTGGCTTGGGAATAGACTGTCCAACAGCAACTGTAGTAGTAGCAGCTGTGGCCACCTTGTGTGGGATGTGAGGACCATTCTCAATGCAGTTGATGTAGCTTTCATCTTGAGAGAGAAGATGTAAATGCATCTTCACCTTCCAGTGATGATAGTTATCTCTTTCCAGGATTGGAATCTTTACACCAATATCCTTCTTACTCATGCTGTTAGCAGAATAGATCTTTAAACTCTTTGTATGTTAAGAGCTTGCTCTGATACCAATTGTTATTCCCAGAGGACTAACAATGAGATTTACAGAAGGGGGGGTTGAATGTAAATCTCAAAACTTTTTCAAGTTTTGAGCAATTTGTAAGACTAAGTGTTTGAGTGATCAAATGTGTGAAAATTGCTTGGAGCTGATGCAGACAGATATATATATTTAAACACAAATGAAATGAACACAAAGAACTTAAAAACTTTTCTGGTGGATTTGTTGTTCCACCAGAGATGTGTTATTTCAGAAAATCTGTGATTCAAAATTAAATCACAGCTGCTTCCTAGTACAAACTAGATGATTTTCTCTCTTGATATTTCTAAACAGCTCAGGGAAAATTCATATCTAATTACTAGCTACTACTTGGTTTATATAACCCCAAGTTTACAAGTGAAGACAAAGATAAAGTACAATAAGACAATAGTTCTCCACTTGTTTCTGTTCCATTTTTATCCAGTGTAATATGGAATTATCTGTTGACTTTCCATTTTGAACCAGACTAAAAATGGCTGCTTTTTCTGCTGTTCCTGAAATAGGCTACCACATCTCTATCAATCCATGTGCCTCTGTCAGCTTTGTTAACTGTCACTATCAACTGCTATGAGACTGAGCATCCGTTGAAGCTTTCATCCGTTGATGGCTTTATCCGTTGATGCTCTAGCAGTGCATCCGTTGAAGCTTTCATCCGTTGATGGCTTTATCCGTTGATGCTCTAGCAGTTGAAGTTTTATCCGTTGAAGCACTTATCCGTTGAAGCGTTAGAGACATCCGTTGAAGCTTAGTTTCTTATCCGTTGAAGGTCTTCAATATCAGTTGACACTCCTTCACTTATACAAAATTACAAGGCATGAAATATTTACAATTAGCCCTCCTACTTGTACATCCATTAGTAGTCAACATGACTGATTATCTCCTAACAACATCTAAGAATTATAGCTTGAAACCAGAGAGTGAGATGTGCTATAATACCAAACTTATTGCTAAGTAAGGCTACTCCTTCAACGGATAGCCAAGATGGTCTTATCCGTTGAGGCTACAAACACTAGATTTCTACTTAAGTGTTTTGCTGAACTTATCATCAAACTAATACACATATTCCTAACAAATAAAATAATCAATTAGAGCTCAAGTCGAGTTCGTCGTCGGGCTACACGGGTAGTCTTGACTGTTTTACCCTCAAGGGAATTCCAACTCTAAGTTAGTAACACCTTGCCTATTGTGTCAGGTACCAGTGGAGCCTAGGAGGGAGGTTGATCTTGTTGATGATATCATGATTCCTGAGCATGACCCTATTCCCGAGCCAGAGAGCCCACCCATTGATGATTCAGACGATGACCCTACTGAGGATGTCCTAGAGGAGGAGACTGAGCTTCCTTTCCCCGTAGCTAATGGCGTAGTATGGAGAGATGTAAAGATGTACCCACACCAGGCTATTCGCTCTCCTACACCACCCCCAGGGATCCAGAGCCCTATGTCCTATACTGATGATGATGATGAGGAAGCGATACGCGCACAGTTCTGTGAGGTCCATGACATATCCTCTAGCGACCCAGATTCACCCCTACCACCACCGGCGACCATGCATGTAGCCGTACACGACTGGATAGTGGGTCAGCTTAACGCTGATATCACTGCGGCATCTGCTCGCATTGCGGAGTTATGCCAGGCACTAACAGCTGAGAAAGCCACCCGACTAGGATACCCAGGAGATTTCAGAGCTGCTTCCCCTGCCATAGCCCGCATAGAGATCGATGGGATCGAGCTCCGTACCAGGGTTCAGATGAGGATGGAATCAGTGGGAGGATACATCCCGGTAGTTGATGTAGAGATGATGATTACAGGAGCGATGATGAGGGTGTGTGACCTCACTCGCAGTGATAGTGACTGAGAGACTAGTGACTAGATGTAGACCTTGAAGGAGGCTGGGTGACTTGTCACCAATTTTGATAGGATAGCTAGTAGTAGATAGCGTTCCTAGCCCTTCAGGGTACACGGCTTATGTATTTTCATTTCAGTATTCAGAACTAGTGGTGATAGATTGTAATCAGGCATGTATGAACTCGGTTAGTTATTTCATCCCAAGATATAAATAGGAGATCTTAGTAATATATATCTAAGCAGTTATTAAGAAATGACGTCTATATTATTTCACTTTATAAAACCTGTTAGATAATAAATGACATGCTTACATATGAATAAATAACCCAACTGTTATAATTACGATTGTGTTGACCATTTTTCATTACCAGAATAATGCCACCCCGTAGAAGAGGAACCAGGGCACAGCCCGCAGAATCTGTTAACCAACAACGAGGTGACCCAGTAGTAAATGAGGAAAGTGAAGAAGACCTAGACTATAATGAATATGATGAGGAAGAATATGTAGAAAAAGAGGCTGAGGATACCCATCAGGAAGGGAACCCCATGAATGAATTTATGGAACTGCTAAGGGAAAATCTGAACCAACAGCCTATTCCACCACAGCCCCATGCTGCCCATCAGACTGCAGCTACTGCCTTTAGAGCATTCAAATCTCTCAAACCCCCAGAGTTTCTAGGATCTGCCAACCCCGTTGAAGCACGGGCCTGGCTCAAAGAAATAGAAAAATCCTTCGAGATACTGGGTGTTAAGGAATGACATAAGACAATTTTCGCTTCTTACATGCTGAAAGGAGAAGCTAACTATTGGTGGGAGTCCAAAAGAAACCTAGAAACAGATGATGTGATTCCATGGGATAGATTTACCCGACTGTTCTTAGACAAGTACTTCCCTAGGTTTATGGAAACCTAGATGGAAAATAGGTTTCTGGAGTTAAAACAGGATAAGATGACTGTGGCAGAATATGAGGCCAAATTTACTGAGTTGTCTAGATTTGTGCCTGAGTTTGTGAATACCGATGAAAAGAAAGCGCGAAGGTTTCAGCTTGGTCTGAAATAGTGGATACAGAACCGAGTAGCAGTGTTAGAGCTGACAGACTATGCCACCTTAGTACAGAAAGCCTCGATTGTTGAAGCTGGCAGTGAGCAGATTATGAAAGAAAAGGAAAATAGGAAAAGGAAGATAGGAAGTCAAGGGATAGAAACCGGGAACAGGAGCCTTCCAAGCAGGTTCGTC